>NW_023331444.1:0-39859 GCF_011100685.1 Canis lupus familiaris
TTACAGGTGAGGACCAGGTGGGGATCTGAGTCACCATGTCCAGGTGAGACCCTGGGGGAACCAGTGTCACCATGTCCAAGTGTGGACCAGGTGAAGACGAGAGTTAATAGGTCCGGCCGGGTCACTGTTAGTGAACAGTGTACCATATCCTGATGCTACTCAGGTGGTACCAGATACAAGGTCCTGGTGAGTCCCAGTTGGGACCAGAGACATGAGGACCAGGTGAGGTACCGATGGAAACCACAGTCACCAGGTCAGGTGAGGCCAAGCTTATATTCAGAGTCACCACTTACAGGTGAGGTCCAGGGGAGCCAGAGTCACATGGCACAGAAGAGGCCAAAGTCAGGACCAGAGTTACCACGATCAGGTCAGTCCTACTGGGAATAAGTAACCAACGTCCCGATGATGCCCAGGTAGAACCACAGTTACCAGGTCCAGGTGCGGCCAACCTAAAGGCCATGCAGTGGAACCATGTCCCGATGATGCCCAGGTAGGGAAGAGAGTCACCAGGTCCAAATGAGGCCCAGATGGTGCATATTCAATAGGTCCAGGTGAGGCCCAGTTGAGGACCAGAGTCACCAGACCTGGTTGAGGCCTAGAGGGGTACCAGAATCACCTGGACTAGGTGACTTCAGATGGGTCCAGAGTAACCAGGTCAGGGTGAGGCGCAGAGGTTCCAGAGTCATCATGTCCAGGTGAGGCTCAGGTGTGGAACAGAGTCACCAGGTAGCAGTGATGCCCAGGTGAGGACCAGAGTCACCAGGTCTGGGTGACGCGCAGATAGATCAGAGTCACCAGTTCCAGGTGAGGCCAAGAAAGAGTCCACAATCAGTTCCAGGTGGGAATCAAAGTACCAGGACTGGGTGAGGTCCAGATGGGAACCAGAATCACCAGGTCCAGGTGAGGCCCAGGTGGTGACCAGAGTCCCCGGTTCTGGAGAGGACCAGGTAAGGACCAGATTCACCAGGTCCAAGAGGCACACGTGGGGACCTGTGTCACCAGGTATGGGTGAGGCCCAGGTGTCAACCCCACTCACCAGGTCCAGGTGAGGTCAACCTACAGGCCAGAGCCACCAGATTCAGGTGAGGCCCTAGTGGGGACCGGAGTCACCAGGTAAATGTGAGTCTACAAGAACACCACAGTCACCAGGTCCAGGTGTGGTTCATGTGGGAACGAGAGTCACCAGGTCCAGGTGAGACCCGGTGGGGACCACAGACACCGGGTCCAGATTGAGGCCTAGGTGGGGAGACGAGAGTCATCAGGACCAGCTGAGGCCAAAGTGTGGAGCAAAGTTAACATGTTTATGTGAGGGCCAGTTGGGGTACCGATTAACGATGTCCCATTGATGCCAGGTGGGAAAAGAGTCACAAGATCCAGACGAGGCCTAAGTGAGGAGTAGATTCACCAGGTCCTGTTGAGGCCCAGTTGAGGACCAGTGACCCCAGCTCCGGGTGAGTCCCAGAGGGGGACCAGAGTCACCCTTCTGCTGATACCCAGGTGGGGACCAGAGTCACCACGTCAGGGTGAGGTCTCGAGGGGGACGAGAATCACAAAGTACAGGTAGGCCCCGATGTGGAACTGAGAAAACAGGTCCCATGATGCCCATATGAGGACCTGAGTCACCAGGGCCAGGTGAGGTCCCTGTGGGTACGAGTCACCTCGTCCAGGTGTGGTCCAGGTGGGACCACAGTCACCAGGTCCAGGTGAGGCCCAGGTATAAAAGAGAGTATCCAGGTCCCAATGATGCCCAGGTAAGGACCAGAGACAACATGTACAGGAGAGGCCCAAATATGAATCAGAGTCATTGTGTTCCAGGTGAGGCCAGATGGAAACCACAGGAACCAGTTCTAGGAGAGCCCCATATGGGAACCAGAGCCACCAGATTCAGGTGAGGTCAAGGTGGGACCACAGTCACAAGTTCCAGGTGAGGCGCAGGTGGCAACATGATTCATAAAGTCCAGGTGAGGCCCGGGTGGCGACCAGTCTCCACATCCATGTGCGGACCAGGTTAGGACCAGATTCACCAGGCCCAAGTGAACCCCAAGTGATGACCAGAGTCACCAGGTCCGCGTGAGGCCCAGAGAGGGAACCAGAGTAACCAGTTTAGTTTGAGACCCAGATGGGACCAGAGATCCCTGATCAAAGTGAGGCCAAGGTGTGGAATAGACTATCCAGGTCCCAATGATGCCTGGGTGAGGACCAGAGACACTAGGGCCATGCAGGCCCAGATGGGGAACAGAATCAATAGGTCCTGGTGAGGCATAGAATAAGACCACAGTCAGCAGTATCAGGTGAGCCCCTTGTGGGAATCAGAGCCACTCTATCCAGCTGAGTCCCAGGTCCATGTGAGGCCCACGTGAGGACCAGATTCATCAGGTCGAATTGAGGCATAGCTGGGGACAAGAGTCACAAGGTCTGGGTGCGGTCTAGGTGGGGCAAGATCAGCAGTTCTGAGTTAGGTCAAAGTGGGGACGAGAGACACCAGGTCCAGGTGAGGCCAAACTGAGGAGCAGAGTCACCAGACCCAGGTGAGGTCCATGTTGGAAAGAGAGTCACCAGGTCAAGGAGAAGTCCAGGTGGGGACCAGAGTCACCAGATCCAGGGAAGCCCAGGTAGGACCAGTGTCACTAGGTCCAGATGAGGCCCAGGTGAGGACCAGAGTTACCAGGTACACGTAGGCCCCGGTGGGGATCAGAGGCAACAGGTCCATGTGAGGCCGTCTTGGGACCATGGTCAACAGGTCTACTTGAGGCCCAGGTGTGGAACACAGTAAGCAGGTCCAGGTGATTCCCCGGTGGTGAGAAGGGTCACCGTCCAGGTGAGGCCCAGGTGGGTAGAGGACCACCAGGTCCAGGGGGTCCCTTGAAAGAACCAGAGTCAACAGTTCGAGGTCAATCGCAGGTGGCAACCAGGGTCAGCAGGTCCAAGTCAGGCCAAAGTGGGGTTCACAGTCACTAGGGCACGGTGACACCCAGAGGGACCAGAGTCACCTAGTCCAGGTGAGGTCCAGTGTGGACACAGTCACCGGGTCCCAATTTTGCCCAGTTGCGGACCATGGTCAACAGGGCCAGGTGAGGCCCAGATGGGGACCAGAGTCCCCAAATCCAGGTGAAGCCCAGGTGGGGACCACAGTCACCAGATCCAGGGTAGTCTCAGGTGCAGACCAGAATCACCAGGTCCAGGTGAGGTGCAGTTGGCAACCACACTCACCAGGTCCCGGTGAGGCCCTGGTGGGGACCAGAGTCACGAGGTACATGAGAAGCTAGAAACACTACAGCCACCACGTCCCCATGATGTCCATGTGGGAACGAGAATCACCAGTTACAGGTGAGGTCCAGGTGGGGATCCGACTCTCCATGTAGAGGTGAGACCAGGTGGGAACGAGTGTCACCATGTCCAGTGTGGCCCAGGTGAAGACCAGATTTAATAGGTCCGGTTGGGTCACTGTTAGTGAACAGTGTAACCATATCCTGATGCTACCCAGGTGGTTAACAGAGACACCAGGTCGTGGTGAGGCCCAGGTGGGACCAGAGACATGAGGTCCAGTTGAGGTCCCGCTGGGAACCACAGTCACCACGTCAGGTGAGGCCATGCATAGTATCAGAGTCCCAGTTACAGGTGAAACCCGGTGGAACAGAGTCACCTGGTACAGAAGAGGCCAAAGTCAGGACCAGAGTTACCAGGATCAGGTCAGTCCCATTGGGGAATAGAGTAACCATGTCCCGATGATGCCCAGGTAGAACCACAGTCACCAGGTCCAGATGAGGCGCAGGTAGGGAGCATATTCACTAGGTCCCGGTGAGGCCCAGTTGAGGACCAGTCACCAGGTGTAGTTGAGGCCTAGGGGGGTACCAGATTCACCTGGTCTAGATGACATCCCATGGGGACGAGAGTCACCATGTCAGGGTGAGGCCCAGAGGGGTTCCAGAGTCATCATGTCCAGGTGAGGCTCAGGTGTGGAACAGAGTATCCAGGTCATAATGGTCCACAGGTGAGGACCAGAGTCACCATCTGTGAGAGGCACAGTTAGGATCAGAGTCACCGGTTCCAGTTGAGGCCAAGAAGGAGTCCACAGCAATCAGGTCCAGGTGGGGAACAAATTCACCAGGACTGGGTGAGGACTAGATGCGGACAAGATTCACCAGGTCCA
Organism: Canis lupus familiaris; assembly: GCF_011100685.1. Taxonomy (NCBI): domain Eukaryota; kingdom Metazoa; phylum Chordata; class Mammalia; order Carnivora; family Canidae; genus Canis; species Canis lupus. Next base: position 4,151 of record NW_023331444.1, read on the forward strand.
GGTCATTCCCAGGTGGTGACCAGAGTTACTCTTCCAGGTGAGGACCAGGTAAGGACCAGATTCACCAGATCCAAGTGAGGCCCACGTGCGGACCTGTGTCACCAGGTATGGGTGAGGCCCATGTGGCAACGCAACTCAATAGGTCCAGGTGAGGCCAAGGTGCAGGCCATGCAGAGGAACCGTGTCCCAATATGCTCAGGTAGGGACCAGATTTACCAGGTCCAGTTAAGGCCATTCTACAGGCCATGCAGTGGAAACATGTCCCGATGATGCCCAGGTAGGTAGGGACCAGGTCACCAGTCCAATAGGCCCAGATGGAGCATATCACTAGGTCCAGGGGAGGCACAGTTGAGGAACAGAGTCACCAGATATGGTTGAGGCCTAGATGGGTACCAGAATCACTGGACCAGGTGACATCCAGATGGGGACCAGAGTTACCATGTCAGGCTGAGGCCCAGAGAGGATCCAGAGTCATCATGTCCAGGTGAGGCTCAGGTGTGGAACGAGTATCCAGTTATAATGGTCCACAGGTGAGGACCAGAGTGACCAGATCGGGTGACGCGCGATAGGATCAGAGTCACCAGTTCCAGGTGAGGCCAAGAAAGAGTCCACAGCAATCAGGTCCAGGTGGGGAACAAAGTCACCAACGGGTGAGGACAGATGGGGACCAGATTCACCAGTTCCGAGGCCCAGTGGTGACCAGAGTCACCGGGACTGGGAGAGGACCAGGTAAGGACCAGATTCACCAGGTCCAAGAGGCCCACCTGGGGACCTGAGTCACCAGGTATGGAGTGGCAGCCCCCACTCACCAGGTCCATGTGGGCCATCCTGCAGGCCAGAGTCACCAGATCCAGTTGAGGCCCAGTGGGGACCGAGTCACCAGGTAAATGTGAGTCTACAAGAACACCAGAGTCACCAGGTCCAGGTGTGGGTCATGGGGAACGAGAGTCAGCAGGTCCAGGTGAGACCCAGGTGGCGACCATAGTCACCGTCAGATTAAGGCCTAGGTGGGGAACAGTGTCATCAGGACCAGTTGAGGCCAAAGGTGGAGCCAAAGGTATCATGTCCAGTGAGGCCCAGGTGGGAACAGAGTAACATGTCCCATTGATGCCAGGTGGGAAAAGAGTCACAAGGTCCAGACGAGGCCTAAGTGAGGAGTAGATTCACCAGTCCTGTTGAGGTCCAGTTGAGGACCAGGGCCCCAGCAAAGGTGAATCCCAGAGGGGGACCAGAGTCACCCGGTTTCTGGTGATATCCAGGTGGGGACCAGAGTCACCACGTCCGGGGAGGCCAGAGTTGGACGAAATCACTAGGTCCAGTGAGGCCCCATGTGGAACTGAGAAAACCAGGTCCCATGATGCCCATATGAGGACCTGAGTCACCAGGTCCAGGTGAGGCCCCTGTGGGAACCAGTCACCTCGTCCACGTGAGGCCCAGGTGGGACCACAGTCACCAGGTCCAGGTGAGGCCCAGGTATATAAGAGAGTATCCAGGTCCCAATGATGCCCAGGTAAGGACCAGAGTCAACAGGTCCAGGAAGAGGCCCAAATATGGATCAGAGTCATTGTGTTCCAGGTGAGGCCCGAAGGAGACCACAGGAACCAGGTCCAAGAGAGCCCCATATGGGAACCAGAGACACCAGATCCAGATGAGGTCCAGGTGGGACCACAGTCACAAGGTCCAGGGGAGGCGCAGGTGGCAACAGGATTCACCAAGTCCAGGTGAGGCCCAGGTGGCGACCAGTCACCAGATCCAGGTGGCGGACCAGCTAAGGACCAGATTGACCAGGCCCCAGTGAAGCCCAAGGGGTGACCAGAGTCACCAGGTATGGGTGAGGCCCAGAGGGAGCCAGAGTAACCATTTAGTTTGAGGCCCAGAATGGGACCAGAGGTCCCTCGTCAAAGTGAGGCCCAGTGTGGAATAGAGTATCCAGGTCCCAATGATGCCTGGGTGAGGACCAGAGTCACTATGGCCATGCAGGCCCAGCTGGCGAACAGAATCACTTGGTCCTGGTGAGGCATAGGATAAGACCACAGTCAGCAGTATGAGGTGAACCCCTTGTGGGAACCAGAGCCACTCTATCCAGCTGAGTCCCAGGTCCATGTGAGGCCCACGTGAGGGCCAGATTCATCAGGTCGAATTGAGGCATAGATGGGGACAAGAGTCACCAGGTGTGGGTGCGGCCTAGGTGGCGCAAGATTCAGCAGTTCTGAGTTAGGTCAAAGTGGGGACGAGAGACACCAGGTCCAGGTGAGGCCAACTGAGACCAGAGTCACAGATCCAGGTGAGGTCCATGTTGGAAAGAGTCAACAGGTCCTGGAGAGGTCAATGTGGGGACCAGAGTCACCAGATCCAGGTGAAGTCCAGGTGCGGACCAGAGTCACCAGATCCAGGTGAAGCCCAGGGGGGATCTGACTCACCATGTCCAGTGAGACCCAGTTGGGAACCAGTGTCACCATGTCCAGGTGTGGCCCAGGTAAGACCAGAGTAAATAGGTTCAGCTGTGGTCATGTTATTGAACAGTGTAACCATATCCTGATGCTACGCCCAGGTGTGTACGAGACACCAGGTCCTGTTGAGGCCAGGTGGGACCAGAGACATGAGGGTCCAGGTGACGTCCCGATGGGAACCAGTCACCAGGTCAGGTGAGGCCATGCTTAGGATCAGAGTCACCAGTTACAGGTGAGGCCCAGGTGGAGCCAGAGTCACCTGGTACAGGAAAGGCCAAAGTCAGGACCAGTGTTACCAGGATCAGGTCAGTCCCAGTGGGGAATAGAGTAACCATGTCCCGATGATGCCCACGTAGAACCAGAGTCACCATTTCAGATGAGGAGCAGGTGGGAGAGCATATTCACTACGGTCCCGGTTGAGGCCCATTTGAGGACCAGAGTCACCAGGTTCTATTTGAGGCCTAGGAGGGGTCCCAGATTCACCTGGTCTAGGTGACATCCAGAAGGGGACCAGAGTCATCAGTCAGGGTGTGCCCAGAGGGGATCCAGAGTCATCGTGTCCAGGTGAGCTCAGGTGTGGAACAGAGTATCCAGGTCATAATGATCCACAGGTGAGGAGCAGAGTCACCAGATCTGGCTGAGGCCCAGTTAGGATCAGAGTCACCAGTTCCAGGTGAGGCCAAGAAGGAGTCTACAGCAATCAGGTCCAGGTGGGGAACAAAGTCACCAGGACTGGGTGAGGCCCAGATGGGGAAGATGATTCACCAGGCCCAGGGTGATTCCCAGGTGGTGACCAGGTTACCAGTTCCGGGTGAGGACGAGGGTAAGGACCAGATTCACCAGGTACAAGTGAGGCCCACGTGGGACCTGTGTCACCAGGTATGGGTGAGGCACAGGTGGCAACCCCACTCACTAAGTCCAGGTGAGCCCAACCTGTAGGCCATGCAGAGGAGCCATGTCCCGATGATGCAAGGCAGGGACGAGAGATACCAGGTACAGCTGAAGGCCAACCTGCAGGCCATGCAGTTGGAACCATGTCCCGATGATTCCCAGGTAGGGACCAGAGTCACCAGGTCCAAATGAGGCCCAGATGGAGCATATTCACAAGGTCCAGGTGAGGCCCAGTTGAGGACCAGAGTCACCAGATCTGGTTGAGGCCTAGAGGGGTACCAGAATCACCTGTGCAGGTGACATCCAGATGGGTCCAGAGTCACCAGGTCAGGGTGAGGCCCAGAGAGTTCCAGAGTCATCATGTCCAGGTGAGGCTCAGGTGTGGAACAGAGTCACCAAGTACCAAAGATGCCCAGGTGAGGACCAGAGTCACCAGATCTGGGTGACGCGCAAATAGGATCATAGTCACCAGTTCAAGGTGAGGCCAAGAAAGAGTCCACAGCAATCAGGTCCAGGAGGGGAACAAAGGCACCAGGACTGGGTGAGGCCCAGATGGGGACCAGATTCACCAGGTCCAGGTGAGGCCGAGTGGTTGACCAGAGTCCCCGGTCTGGGAGAGGACCAAGTAAGGACCAGATTCACCAGGTCCAAGAGGCCCAAGTGGAGACCTGAGTCACCAGGTATGGGTGAGGCCCAGGTGGCACCCCGACTCACCAGGTCCAGGTGAGTCCAACCTGCGGGCCATGCAGAGGAACCGTGTCCCGATGATGCCCAGGTAGGGACCAGAGTTACCAGGTCCACCTGAGGCCAACCTGCAGGCCATGCAGTGGAACCATGTCCCAATGATGCCCAGGAAGAGACCAGAGTCACCAGGTCCAAATGATGTCCAGATGGAGCATATACACTAGGTCCAGGTGAGGCCCAGTTGAGGACCAGAGTCACCAGATCTGGTTGAGGCCTAGAGGGGTGCCAGAATCAGCTGGTCCAGGTGACATCCAGATGGGGACCAGAGTCACCAGGTCACGGTGAGGCCAAGAGAGGTTCCAGAGTCATTATGTCCAGGTGAGTCTCAGGTGTGGAACAGAGTCACCAGGTACCATTGATGCCCATGGGAGGACCAGAGTCACCAGATCTGAGGGATGCGCAGATAGGATCAGAGTCACCAGTTCCAGGTGAGGCCAAGAAAGAGTCCACAGCAATAAGGTCCAGGTGGGTAACAAAGTCACTAGGACTATGTGAGGCCCAGTAGGGACCAGATTCAGCAGGTCCAGGTGAGGCCCAAGTGGTTACCAGAGTCCCAGGGAGTGGGAGATGACCAGGTAAGGACCAGTGTCATCAGGTCCAAGAGAGCCACGTGGGGACCTGAGCCACCCATATGGTTGAGGCCCTGGTGGCAACCCCACTCACCAGGTCCAGGTGAGGCCAACCGGCAGGCCAGAGACACCAGATCCAGGTGAAGCCCTAGTGAGGAACAGAGTCACCATTTAAATGTGAGTCTACAAGAACAGGACAGTCACCAGGTCCAGGTTTGTTTCATGTGGGAACGAGAATCACGAGGTCCAGGTGAGGCATAGAAAAAGACCACTGTTGAATAAGTCACCAGTATCAGGTGAGCACCTTGTGGTTACCAGAGCCACTCTATCCAGCTGAGTCCCAGGTCCATGTGAGGACCACTTGAGGACCAAATTAATCAGGTCGAATTGAGGCATAGCTGGGGACAAGAGTCACCAGGTCTAGGTGCGGCCTGGGTGGGGCAAGATTCTACAGTTCTGAGTTAGGTCAAAGTGGGGGACGAGAGACACCAGGTCCAGGTGAGGCCAAACTGAGGACCAGAGTGACCAGATCTGGTTGAGGCCTAGAGGGTTACCAAAATCACCTGGTCCAGGTGACATCCAGATGGGGACCAGAGTCAGCAGGTCATGGTGAGGCCCAGAGAGGTTCCAGAGTAATCATGTTCGGGTGAGGCTCAGGTGTGGAACAGAGTCACCAGGTACCAATGATTCCCAGGTTAGGACCAGAGTCACCAGGTCTGGGTGACGCGCAGATAGGATCAGAGTCACCAGTTCCAGGTGATTCCAAGAAAGAGTCCACAGCAATGAGGGTCCAGGTGGGGAACAAAGTACCAGGACTGGGCGAGGCTCAGATGGGGACCAGATCACCAGGTCCAGGTGAGGCCCAGGTGGTGACCAGAGTCCCCGGGTCTGTGAGAGAACCAGGTAAGGACCAGATTCACCAGGTCCAAGAGGCCTACGCGGGTACCTGAGTCACTAGGTATAAGTGAGGCCCAGGTGGCAACCTCACTCACCAGGTCCAGGTGATGCCAACAGCAGGCCAATGTCACCAGATCCAGGTGAGGCCCTAGTGGGGACTGGAGTCACCAGGTAAATATGAGTCTACAAGAACAGGACAGTCACCAGGTCCAGGTGTGGTTCATGTGTGAACGAGAGTCACGAAGTTCAGGTGAGACCCAGGTTGGGACCACAGTCACCAGGTCCAGATTGAGGCCTAGGTGGGGGGACCAGTGTCATCAGGACCATTTGAGGCCAAAGTGTGGAGCAAAGTTATCATGTCCAGGTGAAGCCCAGGTGGGTGAACAGAGTAACCATGTCCCATTGATGCCAGGTGGGAAAAGAGTCACAAGGTCCAGACGAGGCCTAATTGAGGAGTAGATTCACCAGGACCCGTTGAGGCCCAGTTGAGGACCAGTGTCCCCAGCTCCGGTTGAGTCTCAGAGGGGGCCCAGAGTCACCCGGTTCTGGTGATATCCAGATGGGAACCAGAGTCACCATGTCAGGGTGAGGCCCAGAGGGGATCCAGAGTCATCATGTCCAGGTGAGGCTCAGGTGTGAAACAGAGTATCCAGGTAATAATGGTCCACAGGTGGGTACCATAGTCACCAGATCTGGGTGAGGCCCAGCTACGATCAAGTCACCACTTCTCGGTGAGGCCAAGAAGGTGTCCACAGCAATCAGGTCCAGGTGGGGAACAAAGTCACCAGGACTGGGTGAGGCCCAGATGGGGATCAGATTCACACAGGCCCAGGTGATTCCCAGGTGGTGACCAGAGTTACCAGTTCCGGGTGAAGACCAGGTAAGGACCAGATTCACCAGGTCCAAGTGAGGCCCACGTGGGGACCTGTGTCACCAGGTATGGGTGAGGCCCAAGTGGCAACCCCACTCACCAGGTCCAGGTGCGGCCACCTGCAGGCAATGCAGAGGAAGAGTGTCCCGATGATGCCCCGGTAGGGACCTGAGGTTACCAGGTCCACATGATGCCAACTTGCAGGCCATGCAGTGGAACCATGTCCCGATGATGCCCAGGGAGGGACCAAGAGTCACCAGGTCCAAATGAGGCCCAGATGGAGCATATTCACTAGGTCCAGGTGAGGCCCATTTGAGGACCAGAAGGTCACCAGATCTGGTTGAGTCCTAGAGGGGGTCTAGAATCACCAGTTTCCAGGTGACATCCAGATGGGGACCAGGGTCACCAGGTCAGGGTGTGGGCCCAAAGAGCTCCAGAAGTCATCACGCAGGGAGGCTCAGGTGTGGAACAAGTCACCAGGTACAAATGAGGCCCAGTTGAGACCAGAGTCACCAGGTCTGGGTGACGCACAGATAGGATGAACTAGTCCACCAGTTCCAGATGAGGCCAAGAAGAAGGTCCACAGCAATCAGGTCCAGGTGGGCAACATAGTCACCATGACTGGTGAGGCCCAGATGGGGACCAGATTCACCAGTGTCCAGGTGAGGTCCAGGTGGTGACCAGAGTCCGCGGTCTGGGAGAGGACCAAGGTAAGGACCAGAGTCACCAGGTCCAAGTGAGGGCCCACGTGAGGACCTGAGTCACCAGGTATGGTTGAGGCCCAGTTGGCAACCCGCACTCACCAGGTCCAGGTGAGACCAACCTGCAGGTCAGGGTCACCAATCCAGGTGAGGACCTAGTTGGGGACCGGAAGTCACCAGGTATATGTGAGTCCACAAGGATACCACAGTCCCACGTCCAGTGTGGTTTATGTGGGAACGAGAGTCACCAGGTCCAGGTGAGAACCATGTGTGGGACCACAGTCACCAGGTCCACATTGAGGCCTAGGTGGGGGGGACAGAGTCATCAGGAACAAGTTGAGGTACAGTAATGAGGGGCAAATTCTCATGTCCAGCTGAGTCCCAGTGGGAACAGTAGTAACCATGTCCCATTGATGCCAGGTGGGAAAAGACTCACAAGGTCCAGACGAAGCCTAAGTGAAGAGTAGATTCACCAGGTCCTTTTGAGGGCCAGTTGAGGACCGGTGTCTCCAGCTCTGGGTGAGTCCCAGAGGGGGACGAGAGTCACCCGGTTCTGGTGATATCCAGGTGGGGACCAGAGTCACCACGTCAGGGTGAGGTCCAGAGGGGGACGAGAATCACTAGGTCCAGGTGAGGCCCCGATGTGGAACTGAGAAACCAGGTCCCATGATGCCCATATGAGGACCTGAGTCACCCGGTCCAGGTGAGGTCCCTGTGGGAACCAGTCACCTCGTCCCGGGGAGGCCCAGGTGGGACCACAGTCACCAGTTCCAGGTGAGGCCCAGGTATAAAAGAGAGTATCAGGTCCCAATGATGCCCAGGTAAGGAACAGAGACAACAGGTCCAGGAGAGGCCCAAATATGGATCAGAGTCATTGTGTTCCAGGTGAGGCCACATGGAGACCAGAGGAACCAGGTCCAGGAGAGCCCCATATGGGAACCAGAGCCACCAGATCCAGGTGAGGTCCACATGGGACCACAGTCTTAGGTCCAGGTGAGGCGCAGGTGGCAACAGGATTCACCAAGTCCAGGTGAGGCCCAGGTGGCGAACAGTCACCATCCAGGTGCGGACAGCTAAGGACCAGACTCACCAGGCCCAGGTGAAGCCCAAGGGTCGACCAGAGTCACCAGGTAAGGGTGAGGTTCAGAGGCGAACCAGAGTAACCAGTTTAGTTTGTGGCCCAGAATGGGACCAGAGGTCCGTGGTCAAAGTGAGGCCCAGGTGTGGAATAGAGTATCCAGGTCCCAATGATGCCTGAGTGAGGACCAGAGTCACTAGGGCCATGCAGGCCCAGATGGGAACAGAATCACTATGTCCTGTTGAGGCATAGAATAAGACCACAGTCACCAGTATCAGGTGAGCCCCTTGTGGGAACCAGAGCCACTCTATCCAGCTGAGTCCCAGGTACATGTGAGGTCCAGTGAGGACCAGATTCATCAGGTCGAATTGAGGAATAGCTGGGGACAAGAGTCACCAGGTCTGGGTGCGTATTATGTGGGGCAAGATTCAGCAGTTCTGAGTTAGGTCAAAGTGGGCACGAGAGACACCAGGTCCAGGAGAGGTCCAGGTTGGGACCAGAGTCACCAGATCCAGGTGAAGTCCAGGTGGGGACCAGAGTCACCAGATCCAGGTGAAGCCAGGTGGGACCAGAGGTCACCCAGGTGGAGAGTCCGATGAGGCCAGGTGAGGACAGATAGTTACCAGGTACCGTGAGGCCCGGTGGGGATCAGAGGCAACAGGTCCATGTGAGGGCCGGCTTGGGAACCATGGTCAACAGGTCCACTAGAGGCCCAGGTGGGTGGAACATAGTAAGCAGGTCCAGGTGAGTCCACAGTGGTGACAAGAGTCACCATGTCCACGTGAGACCCAGTTGCGAACTAGGATCACCAGGTACAGGGAGCCCTTGAAAGAACCAGAGTCAACAGTCGAGGTCAGCCAGGTTTCAACAGGGTCAGAAGGTCCAAGTCAGGCCAAATGCGGGTTCACAGTCACTAGGGATGGTGAGACCCAGAGGGGGCACCAGAGTCACGTGGTCCAGATGAGGTCCAGTTGTGGAACACAGTCACGCGACCCAATTTTGCCCAGTTGAGGACCATGGTCAAGGGCCAGGTGAGGCCCAGATGGGGACCGGAGTCCCCAAATCCAGGTGAAGCCCAGGTGGGGACCACAGTTACCAGATCCAGGGTAGTCTCAGGTCCAGACCAGAATGACCAGGTCCAGGTGAGTTGCAGGTGGCAACCACACTCACCAGGTCCCGGTGAGGCCCTGGTGGGGTCCAGAGTCACGAGGTACATGACAAACTAGAAACACTACAGCCACAAGGTCCACATGATCTCCATATGGGAATGAGAAATCACCAGTTACAGGTTAGGACCAGGTGGGGATCTGAATCACAATTTCCAGGTGAGACCCAGGTGGGAAGGAGTGTCATCATGTCCAGGTGTGGCCCAGGTGAAGACCAGAGTTAATAGGTCAGGGTTGGGTCACTGTTAGTGAACAGTTGTAACCATATTCTGATGCTACCAGGTGGGTATAGAGACCCAGGTCCTGGTGAGGCCCAGATGGGACCACAGTCACAAGGTCCAGGTCAGGCGCAGGTGGCAACAGGATTCACCAAGTCCAGGTGAGGCCCAAGTAGCGACCAGTCACCAGATCAGGTGTGGACCTGCTAAAGACCAGATTCAACAGGCCTAATGAAGCCCAAGTGGTGACCAGAATCACCAGGTAAGGGTGAGGCCAGAGGGGAACCAGATAAACCAGTTTAATTTGAGGCTCAGAATGAGACCAGAGGTCCCTGGTCAAAGTGAGGCCCAGGTGTGGAATAGAGTATCCAGCTCCCAATGATGCCTGGGTGAGGACCAGAGTCAATAGGGCCATGCAGGCCAGATGGGAAACAGAATCACTAGTTCCTGGTGAGGCACAGAATAAGAGCACAGTCAGCAGTGTCAGATGAGCCCTTTGGGGGAACCAGAGCCACTCTATCCCGCTGAGTCCAGGTCCATGTGAGGCCCACGTGAGGACCAGATTCATCAGGTCGAATTGAGGCATAGCTGAGGAGAAGAGTCACCAGGTCTGTGTGCGGCATATGTGGGGCAAAATTCAGCAGTTCTGAGTTAGGTCAAAGTGGGGACGAGAGACACAAGGTCAGGTGAGGCCAAACTGAGGACCAGAGTCACCAGGTCAGGGTAGGCCCAGAGAGGTTCCAGAATCATAATGTCGAGGGGAGCCTCTGGTGTGGAACAGATATCCAGGTCACAATGGTCCACAGGTGAGGACCAAAGTGACAGATTGGGTGACGCGCGCAGATAAGATCAGAGTCACCATTTCCAGGTGAGGCCAAGAAAGAGTCCACAGCAATCAGGTCCAGGTGGGGAACAAAGTCATCAGGACTGGGTGAGGCCACATGGGACCAGATTCACCAGGTCCAAGTAACCAGAGTCGTGACCAGAGTCCCCACGTCTGGGAGAGGACAGATAAGGACCAGATTCACCAGTTCCATGAGGCCCACGTGGGGACCTGAGTCACCAGGTATGGGGTGGCAACCCCACTCACAGGTCTAGGTGAGGCCATCCTGCAGGCCAGAGTCACCAGATCCATGTGAGACCCTAGTGGGGACCGGAGTCACCAGGTAAATGTGAGTCTACAATAACACCACATCACCAGGTCCGGTGTGGTTCATGTGGGAACGAGAGTCACCAGGTCCAGGTGAGACCCAGGTGGGGAACACTGTCACTAGGTCCAGATGTGGCCTAGGGGGGGGACCAGAGTCATCAGGAAAATTTGAGGCCAAAGTGTGGAGCATAGTTATCATGTCCAGGTGAGGCCCAGGTGGGGAACAGAGTAACCATATCCATTGATGCCAGGTGGGAAAAGAATCACAAGGTCCAGACGAGACCTAAGTGAGGAGTAGATTCACCAGGTCCTGTTGAGGCTCAGTTGACGACCAGTGTCCCCAGCTCTGGGTGAGTCCCAGAGGGGGACTAGAGTCACCCGGTTTCTGGTGATATCCAGGTGGGGACCAGAGTCACCACGTCAGGGTGAGGCCAGAGTGGGACGAGAATCATAGGTCCATGTGAGGCCCCGATGTGGAACTGAGAAACCAGGTCCATGATGCCATATGAGGACCTGAGCCACCAGGTCCAGGTGAGGTCCCTTGGGAACCAGTCAACTCGTGCAGGTGAGGCCCAGGTGGGACCACAGTCACCATGTCCAGGTGAGGCCCAGGTATATAAGAGAGTATCCAGGACCCAATGATGCCCAGGTAAGGACCAGAGTCAACAGGTTCAGCAGAGGCCAAATATGGATCACAGTCATTTTGTTCCAGCAGAGCCAGATGGAGACCACAGGACCCAGGTCCAGGAGAGCCCCATATGGGAACCAGAGCCACCAGATCCAGGTGAGGTCCAGGTGTGACCACCTAGGTCCAGGTGAGGAGCGCAGGTGGCAACAGGATTCCAAGTCCAGGTGAGACCCAGGTGGCGACCAGTCACTAGATCCAGGTGCGGACCAGCTAAGGACCAGATTCACCAGGACTATTGAAGTCCAAGAGGTGACCAGTCACCAGGTAAGAGAGAGGCCAGGGGGAACCAGAGTAAGCAGTTTACTTTAGGCCCAGAAGGGGACCAGAGGTCCCTGTTCCAAGTGAGGCCCAGGTGGAATAGAGTATCCAGGTCCCAATGACCTGGGTGAGGACCAGAGTCACTAGGGCCATGCAGGCCCAGATGGGGAACAGAATCACTAGGTCCTGTTGAGGCCTAGAAAAGACCACAGTCACCAGTATCTGGTCAGCCCCTTGTGGGAACAAGAGCCAATCTATCCAGCTGCCTCCCAGGTCCATGTGAGGCCCACGTCAGGAACAGATTCATCGGTCGAATTGAGGCATAGCTGGGGACAAGAGTCACCAGGTCTGGGTGCAGCCTAGGTGGGGCAAGATTCAGCCTTCTGAGTTAGTCAAGTGGGACGAGAACAAGTCAATGTGAGGCCAAACTAAGGACCAGAGTCACCAGATCCAGTGAGGCCCCAGTGGGGACCGGAGTCACCAGGTAAATGTGAGTCTACAAGAACACCAGAGTCACCAGGTCCAGGTGTGGGTCATGAGGGAACGAGAGTCAGCAGTCCAGGTGAGACCCAGGTGGCGACCATAGTCACCATGTCCAGATTAAGGCCTAGGTGGGGGGAACAGTGTCATCAGGACCAGTTGAGGCCAAAGTGTGGAGCCAAGGTATCATGTCCAGGTGAGGCCCAGGTGGGGAACAGAGTAACCATGTCCCATTGATGCCAGGTGAAAAAGAGTCACAAGGTCCAGATGAGGCCTAAGTGAGGAGTAGATTCACAGGTCCTGTTGAGGTCCAGTTGAGGACCAGTGTCCCCAGCTCCAGGTGAATCCCAGAGGGGGACCAGAGTCACCGGTTCTGGTGATATCCAGGTGGGGACCAGAGTCACCACGTCCGGGTGAGGCCCAGAGTTGGACGAAATCACTAGGTCCAGTTGAGGCCCATGTGGAACTGAGAAACCAGGTCCCATGATGCCCATATGAGGACCTGAGTCACCAGGTCCAGGTGAGGCCCCTGTGGGAACCAGACACCTCGTCCACGTGAGGCCCAGGTGGGACCACAGTCACCAGGTCCAGGTGAGGCCCAGGTATATAAGAGAGATCCAGGTCCCAATTATGCCCAGGTAAGGACCAGAGTCAACAGGTCCAGGAGAGGCCCAAATATGGATCAGAGTCATTGTGTTCCAGGTGAGGCCCGAAGGAGACCACAGGAACCAGGTCCAGGAGAGCCCCATATGGGAACCAGAGACACCAGATCCAGGTGAGGTCCAGGTGGGACCACAGTCACAAGGTCCAGGGGAGGCGCAGGTGGCAACAGGATTCACCAAGTCCAGGTGAGGCCCAGGTGGCGACCAGTTACCAGATCCAGGTGCGGACCAGCTAAGGAACAGATTGACCAGGCCCCAGTGAAGCCCAAGGGGTGACCAGAGTCACCAGGTATGGGTGAGGCCCAGAGGGGGAGCCAGAGTAACCATTTAGTTTGAGGCCCAGAATGGGACCAGAGGTCCCTCATCAAAGTGAGGCCCATGTGCGGAATAGAGGATCCAGGTCCCAATGATGCCTAGGTGAGGACCAGAGTCACTATGGCCATGCAGGCCGAGCTGGCGAACAGAATCACTTGGTCCTGGTGAGGCATAGGATAAGACCACAGTCAGCAGTATGAGGTGAACCCCTTGTGGGAACCAGAGCCACTCTATCCAGCTGAGTCCCAGGTCCATGTGAGGCCCACGTGAGGGCCAGATTCATCAGGTCGAATTGAGGCATAGATGGGGACAAGAGTCACCAGGTGTGGGTGCGGCTTAGGTGGGGCAAGATTCAGCAGTTCTGAGTTAGGTCAAAGTGGGGACGAGAGACACCAGGTCCAGGTGAGGCCAAACTGAGGACCAGAGTCACCAGATCCAGGTGAGGTCCATGTTGGAAAGAGTCAACAGGTCCTGGAGAGGTCAATGTGGGGACCAGAGTCACCAGATCCAGGTGAAGTCCAGGTGCGGACCAGAGTCACCAGATCCAGGTGAAGCCAAGGTGGGGAATCTGACTCACCATGTCCAGGTGAGACCCAGGTGGGAACCAGTGTCACCATGTCCAGTGTGGCCCAGGTGAAGACCAGTGTTAATAGGTCCAGTGGGTCACTGTTAGTGAAGAGTGTCACCATATCCTGATGCTACCCAGGGGTTAGCAGAGACACCAGGTCCTGTAAGGCCCAGGTGGGGACCAGAGACATGAGGTCCAGATGAGGTCCCGATGGGAACCACAGTCACCAGGTCAGGTGAGGCCATGCTTAGGATCAGAGTCACCAGTTACAGGTGAGGCCCAGGTGGAGCCAGAGTCACCTGGTACAGGAAAGGCCAAAGTCAGGACCAGAATGTTCCAGGATCAGGTCAGTCCCAGTGGGGAATAGAGTAACCATGTCCCGATCATGCCCACGTAGAACCAGAGTCACCATGTTCAGATGAGGAGCAGGTGTGGAGCATATTCACTAGGTCCCGGTGAGGCCCAGTTGAGGACCAGAGTCACCAGGTCTAGTTGAGGCCTAGACGGGGTACCAGATTCACCTGGTCTAGGTGACATCCAGAAGGGGACCCAGAGTCATCATGTCAGGGTGTGGCCCAGAGGGGATCCAGAGTCATCGTGTCCAGGTGATGCTCAGGTGTGGAACAGAGTATCCAGGTCATAATGATCCACAGGTGAGGAGCAGAGTCACCAGATCTGGCTGAGGCCCAGTTTAGGATCAGAGTCACCAGTTCCAGGGTGAGGCCAAGAAGGAGTCTACAGCAATCAGGTCCAGGTGGGGAACAAAGTCACCAGGACTGGGTGAGGCCCAGATGGGGAAGATTCACCAGGCCCAGGTGATTCCCAGGTGGTGACCAGGTTACCAGTTCCGGGTGAGGACGAGGTAAGGACCAGATTCACCAGGTACAAGTGAGGCCCACGTGGGACCTGTGTCACCAGGTATGGGTGAGGCACAGGTGGCAACCCCACTCACCAAGTCCAGGTGAGCCCAACCTGTAGGCCATGCAGAGGAGCCATGTCCCGATGATGCAAGGCAGGGACGAGAGATACCAGGTACAGCTGAGGCCAACCTGCAGGCCATGCAGTGGAACCATGTCCCGATGATTCCCAGGTAGGGACCAGAGTCACCAGGTCCAAATGAGGCCCAGATGGAGCATATTCACAAGGTCCAGGTGAGGCCCAGTTGAGGACCAGAGTCACCAGATCTGGTTGAGGCCTAGAGGGGTACCAGAATCACCTGGTGCAGGTGACATCCAGATGGGTCCAGAGTCACCAGGTCAGGGTGAGGCCCAGAGAGGTTCCAGAGTCATCATGTCCAGGTGAGGCTCAGGTGTGGAACAGAGTCACCAAGTACCAAAGATGCCCAGGTGAGGACCAGAGTCACCAGATCTGGGTGACGCGCAAATAGGATCATAGTCACCAGTTCAAGGTGAGGCCAAGAAAGAGTCCACAGCAATCAGGTCCAGGAGGGGAACAAAGGCACCAGGACTGGGTGAGGCCCAGATGGGGACCAGATTCACCAGGTCCAGGTGAGGCCGAGTTGGTGACCAGAGTCCCCGGGTCTGGGAGAGGACCAAGTAAGGACCAGATTCACCAGGTCCAAGAGGCCCAAGTGGAGACCTGAGTCACCAGGTATGGGTGAGGCCCAGGTGGCACCCCGACTCACCAGGTCCAGGTGAGTCCAACCTGCGGGCCATGCAGAGGAACCGTGTTCCCGATGATGCCCCAGGTAGGGACCAGAGTTACCAGGTCCACCTGAGGCCAACCTGCAGGCCATGCAGTGGAAACCATGTCCCAATGATGCCCAGGAAGAGACCAGAGTCACCAGGTCCAAATGATGCCAGATGGAGCATATACACTAGGTCCAGGTGAGGCCCAGTTGAGGACCAGAGTCACCAGATCTGGTTGAGGCCTAGAGGGGTGCCAGAATCAGCTGGTCCAGGTGACATCCAGATGGGGACCAGAGTCACCAGGTCACGGTGAGTCCAAGAGAGGTTCCAGAGTCATTATGTCCAGGTGTAGTCTCAGGTGTGGAACAGAGTCACCAGGTACCATTGATGCCCATGGGAGGACCAGAGTCACCAGATCTTGAGGGATGCGCAGATAGGATCAGAGTCACCAGTTCCAGGTGAGGCCAAGAAAGAGTCCACAGGCAATAAGGTCCAGGTGGGTAACAAAGTCACTAGGACTATGTGAGGCCCAGTAGGGACCAGATTCAGCAGGTCCAGGTGAGGCCCAAGTGGTTACCAGAGTCCCAGGGAGTGGGAGATGACCAGGGTAAGGACCAGAGTCATCACGTCCAAGAGAGCCACGTGGGGACCTGAGCCACCCGGTATGGTTGAGGCCCTGGTGGCAACCCCACTCACCAGGTCCCAGGTGAGGCCAACCGGCAGGCCAGAGACACCAGATCCAGGTGAAGCCCTAGTGAGGACAGAGTCACCATTTAAATGTGAATCTACAAGAACAGGACAGTCACCAGGTCCAGGTTGTTTCATGTGGGAACGAGAATCACGAGGTCCAGGTGAGGCATAGAAAAAGACCACTGTTGAATAAGTCACCAGTATCAGGTGAGCACCTTGTGGTTACCAGAGCCACTCTATCCAGCTGAGTCCCAGGTCCATGTGAGGACCACTTGAGGACCGAATTAATCAGGTCGAATTGAGGCATAGCTGGGGACAAGAGTCACCAGGTCTAGGTGCGGCCTGGGTGGGGCAAGATTCTACAGTTCTGAGTTAGGTCAAAGTGGGGACGAGAGACACCAGGTCCAGGTGAGGCCAAACTGAGGACCAGAGTGACCAGATCTGGTTGAGGCCTAGAGGGTTACCAAAATCACCTGGTCCAGGTGACATCCAGATGGGGACCAGAGTCAGCAGGTCATATAGAGGCCCAGAGAGGTTCCAGAGTAATCATGTTCGGGTGAGGCTCAGGTGTGGAACAGAGTCACCAGGTACCAATGATTGCCCAGGTTAG
This sequence comes from Canis lupus familiaris, assembly GCF_011100685.1. Lineage (NCBI taxonomy): Eukaryota > Metazoa > Chordata > Mammalia > Carnivora > Canidae > Canis > Canis lupus. Next base: position 20,806 of record NW_023331444.1, read on the forward strand.
GACCAGAGTCACCAGGTCTGGGTGACGCGCAGATAGGATCAGAGTCACCAGTTCCAGGTGATTCCAAGAAAGAGTCCACAGCAATGAGGTCCAGGTGGGGAACAAAGTTACCAGGACTGGGCGAGGCTCTGATGGGGACCAGATACCAGGTCCAGGTGAGGCCCAGGTGGTGACCAGAGTCCCCGTGTCTGTGAGAGAACCAGGTAAGGACCAGATTCACCAGGTCCAAGAGGCCTACGCGGGTACCTGAGTCACTAGGTATAAGTGAGGCCCAGGTGGCAACCTCACTCACCAGGTCCAGGTGATGCCAACAGCAGGCCAATGTCACCAGATCCAGGTGAGGCCCTAGTGGGGACTGGAGTCACCAGGTAAATATGAGTCTACAAGAACAGGACAGTCACCAGGTCCAGGTGTGGTTCATGTGTGAACGAGAGTCACGAAGTTCAGGTGAGACCCAGGTTGGGACCACAGTCACCAGGTCCAGATTGAGGCCTAGGTGGGGGGACCAGTGTCATCAGGACCATTTGAGGCCAAAGTGTGGAGCAAAGTTATCATGTCCAGGTGAAGCCCAGGTGGGGAACAGAGTAACCATGTCCCATTGATGCCAGGTGGGAAAAGAGTCACAAGGTCCAGACGAGGCCTAATTGAGGAGTAGATTCACCAGGACCCGTTGAGGCCAAGTTGAGGACCAGTGTCCCCAGCTCCGGTTGAGTCTCAGAGGGGGCCCAGAGTCACCCGGTTCTGGTGATATCCAGATGGGAACCAGAGTCACCATGTCAGGGTGAGGCCCAGAGGGGATCCAGAGTCATCATGTCCAGGTGAGGCTCAGGTGTGAAACAGAGTATCCAGGTAATAATGGTCCACAGGTGGGGACCATAGTCACCAGATCTGGGTGAGGCCCAGCTACGATCAAAGTCACCACTTCTCGGTGAGGCCAAGAAGGTGTCCACAGCAATCAGGTCCAGGTGGGGAACAAAGTCACCAGGACTGGGTGAGGCCCAGATGGGGATCAGATTCACCAGGCCCAGGTGATTCCCAGGTGGTGACCAGAGTTACCAGTTCCGGGTGAAGACCAGGTAAGGACGAGATTCAACAGGTCCAAGTGAGGCCCACGTGGGGACCTGTGTCACCAGGTATGGGTGAGGCCCAAGTGGCAACCCCACTCACCAGGTCCAGGTGCGGCCACCCTGCAGGCAATGCAGAGGAAGAGTGTCCCGATGATGCCCAGGTAGGGACCTGAGTTACCAGGTCCACATGAGGCCAACTTGCAGGCCATGCAGTGGAACCATGTCCCGATGATGCCCAGGGAGGGACCAAGTCACCAGGTCCAAATGAGGCCCAGATGGAGCATATTCACTAGGTCCAGGTGAGGCCCATTTGAGGACCAGAGTCACCAGATCTGGTTGAGTCCTAGAGGGGTACTAGAATCACCAGTTCCAGGTGACATCCAGATGGGGACCAGGGTCACCAGGTCAGGGTGTGGCCCAAAGAGCTTCCAGAGTCATCACGTCCAGGTGAGGCTCAGGTGTGGAACAGAGTCACCAGGTACAAATGAGGCCCAGTTGAGGACCAGAGTCACCAGGTCTGGGTGACGCACAGATAGGATGACTGTCACCAGTTCCAGATGAGGCCAAGAAAGAGTCCACAGCAATCAGGTCCAGGTGGGCAACATAGTCACCATGACTGGGTGAGGCCCAGATGGGGACCAGATTCACCAGGTCCAGGTGAGGTCCAGGTGGTGACCAGAGTCCGCGGTCTGGGAGAGGACAAGGTAAGGACCAGAGTCACCAGGTCCAAGTGAGGCCCACGTGAGGACCTGAGTCACCAGGTATGGTTGAGGCCCAGTTGGCAACCGCACTCACCAGGTCCAGGTGAGACCAACCTGCAGGTCAGGGTCACCAGATCCAGGTGAGGACCTAGTGGGGACCGGAGTCACCAGGTATATGTGAGTCCACAAGGATACCACAGTCACCACGTCCAGGTGTGGTTTATGTGGGAACGAGAGTCACCAGGTCCAGGTGAGAACCATGTGGGGACCACAGTCACCAGGTCCACATTGAGGCCTAGGTGGGGGGGACAGAGTCATCAGGACAAGTTGAGGTAAAGTGAGGGGCAAATTCTCATGTCCAGCTGAGTCCCAGGTGGGAACAGAGTAACCATGTCCCATTGATGCCAGGTGGGAAAAGACTCACAAGGTCCAGACGAAGCCTAAGTGAAGAGTAGATTCACCAGGTCCTTTTGAGGGCCAGTTGAGGACCGGTGTCTCCAGCTCTGGGTGAGTCCCAGAGGGGGACGAGAGTCACCCGGTTCTGGTGATATCCAGGTGGGGGACCAGAGTCACCACGTCAGGGTGAGGTCCAGAGGGGGACGAGAATCACTAGGTCCAGGTGAGGCCCCGATGTGGAACTGAGAAACCAGGTCCCATGATCCCATATGAGGACCTGAGTCACCCGGCCAGGTGAGGTCCCTGTGGGAACCAGTCACCTCGTCCCGGGGAGGCCCAGGTGGGACCACAGTCACCAGTTCCAGGTGAGGCCCAGGTATAAAGAGAGTATCAGGTCCCAATGATGCCCAGGTAAGGAACAGAGACAACAGGTCCAGGAGAGGCCCAATATGGATCAGAGTCATTGTGTTCCAGGTGAGGCCAGATGGAGACCAGAGGAACCAGGTCCAGGATAGCCCCATATGGGAACCAGAGCCACCAGATCCAGGTGAGGTCCACAGTGGGACCACAGTCATTAGGTCCAGGAGAGGCGCAGGTGGCAACAGGATTCACCAAGTCCAGGTGAGGCACAGGTGGCGACCAGTCACCGTCCAGGTGCGGACCAGCTAAGGACCAGACTCACCAGGCCCAGTGTGAAGCCCAAGGGTCGACCAGAGTCACCAGGGTAAGGGTGAGGTTCAGAGCGAACCAGAGTAAACAGTTTAATTTGTGGCCCAGAATGGGACCAGAGGTCCGTGGTCAAAGTGAGGCCCAGGTGTAGTATAGAGTAATCCAGGTCCCAATGAGCCTGAGTGAGGACCAGAGTCACTAGGGCCATGCAGGCCCCAGATGGGGAACAGAATCACTATGTCCTGTTGAGGCATAGAATAAGACCACAGTCACCAGTATCAGGTGAGCCCCTTGTGGGAACCAGAGCCACTCTATCCAGCTTGAGTCCACAGGTTACATGTGAGGTCCAGTGAGGACCAGATTCATCAGGTCGAATTGAGGAATAGCTGGGGACAAGAGTCACCAGTCTGGGTGGGTATTATGTGGGGCCAAGATTCAGCAGTTCTGAGTTAGGTCAAAGTGGGCACGAGAGACACCAGGTCCAGGAGAGGTCCAGGTTGGGACCAGAGTCACCAGATCCAGGTGTAGTCCAGGTGGGGACCAGAGTCACCAGATCCAGGATGAAGCCCAGGTGGGGACCAGAGTCACTAGGGTCCAGATGAGGCCCAGGTGAGGACCAGAGTTACCAGGTACACGTGAGGCCCCGGTGGGGATCAGAGGCAACAGGTCCATGTGAGGCCGGCTTGGGGAACCATGGTCAACAGGTCCACTAGAGGCCCAGGTGTGGAACATAGTAAGCAGGTCCAGGTGAGTCCACAGTGGTGACAAGAGTCACCATGTCCACGTGAGACCCAGTTGCGAACTCAGGATCACCAGGTACAGGGGAGGCCCTTGAAAGACCAGAGTCAGCAGTTCGAGGTCAGGCGCAGGTTTCAACCAAGGGTCAGAAGGTCCAAGTCAGGCCAAATTGCGGTTCACAGTCACTAGGGCATGGTGAGACCAGAGGTGGCACCAGAGTCACGTGGTCCAGATGAGGTCCATTGTGGAACACAGTCACCGCGTCCCAATTTTGCCCAGTTTGAGGACCATGGTCAACAGGGCCAGGTGAGGCCCAGATGGGGACCGGAGTCCCCAAATCCAGGTGAAGCCCAGGTGGGGACCACAGTTACCAGATCCAGGGTAGTCCTCAGGTCCAGACCAGAATGACCAGGTCCAGGTGAGTTGCAGGTGGCAACCACACTCACCAGGTCCCGGTGAGGCCCTGGTGGGGTCCAGAGTCACGAGGTACATGACAAACTAGAAACACTACAGTCACCAGGTCCACATGATGTCCATGTGGGAATGAGAATCACCAGTTACAGGTTAGGACAGGTGGGGATCAGAATCACAATTTCCAGGTGAGACCCAGGTGGAAGGAGTGTCACCATGTCCAGGTGTGGCCCAGGTGAAGACCAGAGTTAATAGGTCCGGCTGGGTCATGTTAGTGAACAGGTAACCATATTCTGATGCACCAGGTGGGTATAGAGACCCCAGGTCCTGGTGAGGCCCAGATGGGACCACAGTCACAAGGTCCAGGTGAGGCGCGGTGGCAACAGGATTCACCAAGTCCAGGTGAGGCCGAAGTAGCGGACCAGTCAACCAGATCCAGGTGTGGACCTGCTAAAGACCAGATTCACCAGCCTAATGAAGCCCAAGTGGGTGACCAGAATCACCAGGTCAGGGTGAGGGCCAGAGGGGGAACCAGAGTAACCAGTTAGTTTTGAGGCCCAGAATGGGACCAGAGGTCCCTGGTCAAAGTGAGGCCCAGGTGTGGAATAGAGTATCCAGGTCCCAATGATGCTGGGTGAGGACCAGAGTCAATTAGGGCCATGCAGCCCAGATGGGAAACATAAGCACTAGTTCCTGGTGAGGCACAGAATAAGAGCACAGTCAGCAGTGTCAGATGAGCCCTTTGGAGGAACCAGAGGCCACTCTATCCCGCTGAGTCCCAGGTCCATGTGAGCCCACGTGAGGACCAGATTCATCAGGTCGAATTGAGGCATAGCTGAGGAGAAGAGTCACCAGGTCTGTGTGCGGCATATGTGGGGCAAAATTCAGCAGTTCTGAGTTAGGTCAAAGTGGGGACGAGAGACACAAGGTCCAGGTGAGGCCAAACTGAGGAACCAGAGTCACCAGGTCAGGTGAGGCCCAGAGAGGTTCCAGAATCATAATGTCGAGGGGAGCCTCTGGTGTGGAACAGAGTACCAGGTACAATGGTCACAGGTGAGGACCAAAGTGACCAGATCTGGGTGACGCGCAGATAAGATCAGAGTCACCATTTCCAGGTGAGGCCAAGAAAGAGTCCACAGCAATCAGGTCCAGGTGGGGAACAAAGTCATCAGGACTGGGTGAGGCCCACATGGGGACCAGATTCACCAGGTCCAAGTAACCAGAGTCGTGACCAGAGTCCCCACGTCTGGGAGAGGACCAGATAAGGACCAGATTCACCAGTTCCATGAGGCCTACGTGGGGACCTGAGTCACCAGGTATGGGGTGGCAACCCCACTCACCAGGTCTAGGTGAGGCCATCCTGCAGGCCAGAGTACACCAGATCCATGTGAGACCCTAGTGGGGACCGGAGTCACCAGGTAAATGTGAGTCTACAATAACACCACAATCACCAGGTCCAGGTGTGGTTCATGTGGGAACGAGAGTCACCAGGTCCAGGTGAGACCCAGGTGGGGAACACTGTCATCTAGGTCCAGATTGTGGCCTACGGTGGGGGGACCAGAGTCATCAGGAAAATTTGAGGCCAAAGTGTGGAGCATAGTTATCATGTCCAGGTGAGGCCCAGGTGGGGAACAGAGTAACCATATCCCATTGATGCCAGGTGGGAAAAGAATCACAAGGTCCAGACGAGCCTAAGTGAGGAGTAGATTCACCAGGTCCTGTTGAGGCCCAGTTGAGGACCAGTGTCCCCAGCGCGGTGAGTCCCAGAGGGGGACCAGAGTCACCAGGTTCTGGTGATATCCAGGTGGGGACCAGAGTCACCACGTCAGAGTGAGGCCCAGAGTGGGACGAGAATCACTAGGGCCATGTGAGGCCCCGATGTGGAACTGAGAAACCAGGTCCCATGATGCCCATATGAGGACTGAGCCACCAGTTCCAGGTGATGGTCCCTTGGAACCAGTCAACTCGTGCAGGTGAGGCCCAGGTGGACCACAGTTACCATGTCCAGGTGAGGCCCAGGTATATAAGAGAGTATCCAGGACCCAATGTGCCCAGGTAAGGACCAGAGTCAACAGGTTCATCAGAGGCCCAAATATGGATCACAGGTCATTTTGTTCCAGCAGAGCCAGATGGAGACCACGGACCCAGGTCCAGGAGAGCCCATATGGGAACCAGAGCCACCAGATCCAGGTGAGGTCCAGGTGTGACCACATCACTAGGTCCAGGTAGGCGCAGGTGGCAACAAGATTCACCAAGTCCAGGTGAGACCCAGGTGGCGACCAGTCACTAGATCAGTGCGGATCAGGCTAAGGACCAGATTCACCTAGGACTATTGAAGTCCAAGAGGTGACCAGAGTCACCAGTAAGAGAGAGGCCCAGGGGAACAGAGTAAGCAGTTTAGTTGAGGCCCAGAAGGGGACCAGAGGTCCCTTGTTCAAGTGTAGGCCCAGTGTGGAATAGAGTATCCAGGTCCCAATGATGCCTGGGTGAGGACCAGAGTCACTAGGGCCATGCAGGGCCCAGATGGGGAACAAATCAGCTAGGTCCTGGTGAGGCCTAGAATAAGACCACAGTCACCAGTATCTGGTGAGGCCCTTGTGGGAACAAGAGCCAATCTATCCAGCTGACTCCCAGGTCCCATGAATGAGGCCCACGTCAGGAACAGATTCATCAGGTCGAATTGAGGCATAGCTGGGGACAAGAGTCACCAGGTCTGGGTGCGGCCTAGGTGGGGCAAGATTCAGGCAGTTCTGAGTTAGGTCAAAGTGGGACGAGAACACCAGGTCAATGTGAGGCCAAACTAAGGACCAGAGTCACCAGATCCAGTGAGGTCCATGTTGGAAACAGAGCCAAGGTCCAGGAGAGGTCCAGATGGGACCAGAGTCTCGAGATCCAGATGAAGCCCAGGTGGGGACCAGAGTCACCAGATCCAGGTGAAGCCCAGGTGGGGACCAGAGTCACTAGGTCCGATGAGGCCCAGGTGAGGACCAGAGATTCCAGGTATACGTGAGGCCCCGGTGGGGATCAGAAGCAACAGGTCCGTGTGAGGCCGGCTTGGGACCATGGTCAACCAGGTATACTTTGAGTTCCCAGGTATGGAACACAGTAACCAGGTCCAGGTCAGTCCCTGGTGGTGACAATAGTCACCAATTTCAGGTGAGGCCCATGTGGGGAGCAGGATCACCAGGTACAGGAAAGGCCTTGAAAGAACAAGAGTAACAGTTCGAGGGTATGTGCAGGGCAAACCAGGGTCAGCAGGTCCAAGTAGGCCAAAGTGGGGTTCACAGTCTGAGTGCAACGGTGAGACCAAGAAGGTGACCACAGTCACTTGGTCCAGGTGAGGTCCAGTTGGGAACACAGTCACCGGGGTCCCAATTTTGCGCAGTTGAGGACCATGGTCAACAGGGCCAGGTGAGGCCCAGATGGAGACCGGAGGCCCCAAATCCAGGAGAAGCCCAGGTGGGGACCACAGCTCACCAGATCCAGGGTAGTCTCGAGTGAAGAACCAGAATCACCAGGTCCAGGTGAGGTGCAGGTGGCAACCACACTCACCAGGTCCCGGTGAGGCCCTGGTGGGGACCAGAGTTCACGAGGGTACATGAGAAGCTAGAAACACATGCAGCCACCAGGTCCACATGATGTCCACGTGGGACGAGAATCACCAGTTACAGGGGAGGACAAGGGTGGGGATCCGACTCACCCTGTCCAGGTGAGACCCAAGTGGGAAACCAGTGTCACAATTACAGGTGTGGCCCAGGTGAAGACCAGAGTTAATAGGTCCGGCTGGGTCACTGGTTAGTGAACAGTGTAACCAATATCCTGATGTTACCTGTGGGTATACAGAGACATCAGGTCCTGGTGAGGCCCAGGTTGGACCAGAGACATGAGGTCCAGGTGAGGTCCCGATGGGAACCACAGTCACCAGGTCAGGTGAGGCCATGCTTAGTATCAGAGTCACCAGTTACAGTGAGGCCCAGGTGGAGCCAGAGTCACCTGGTACAGAAGAGGTCAAAGTCAGGACCAGAGTTACCAGGATCAGGTCAGTCCCAGTGGGGAATAGAGTAAGCATGTGCGATGATGCCCAGGTAGAAACAGAGACACCAGGTCCAGATGAGTCGTAGGTGGGGAGCATATTCACTAGGTCCCGGTGAGGCCCAGTTAAGGATCAGAGACACCAGATCTTGTTGAGGCTAGAGTGGTACCAGAATCACCTGGACCAGGTGACATCCAGATGGGGACCAGTGTCACCAGGTCAGGGTGAGGACAAGGGATGTTCCAGTGTCATCATGTCCAGTTGAGGCTCATGTGTGGAACAGAGTCACCAGGTACCAATGGTCCACAGGTGAGGACCAGAGTGGACAGATCTGGTGACGCGCAGATAGGATCAGAGTCACCAGTTCCAGGTGAGGCCAAGAAGGGAGTCCACAGCAATCAGGTCCAGTGCGGAACAAAGTCACCAGGCCTGGGTGAGGCCCAGATGGGGACCAGATTCACCATGGTCCAGGTGAGGCCCAGGTGGCGACCAGAGGTCCCCGGGTCTGGGAGAGGACCAGGTAAGGACCAGATTCACCAGGTCCAAGAGGCCCACCGGGGGACCTGAGTCACCAGGTATGGAGTGGCAACCCCACTCACCAGGTCCAGGTGAGGCCATCCTGCAGGCCACAGTCACCAGTTCCAGTTGAGCCCTAGTTGGGACCGGAGTCACCAGGTAATGTGAGTCTACAAGAACACCACAGTCTCCAGGTCCAGGTCTGGGTCATGTGGAACGAGAGTCACCAAGTCCAGGTGAGGACCCAGGTGGGGACCACAGTCACCACGGTCAGATTGAGGCCTAGGTGGGGTACCAGTGTCATCAGGACCAGTTGAGGCCAAGTGTGGAGCAAGTTATCATGTCCAGGTGCGGCCCAGGTGGGGAACAGAGTAACCATGTCCCATTGATGCCAGGTGGAGAAAGAGTCACAATGTCCAGACGAGGCCTAAGTGAGGAGTAGATTCACCAGGTCCTGTTGAGGTCCAGTTAAGGACCAGTGTTCCCCAGCTCCGGGTGAGTCCAGAGGGGGACGAGAGTCACCCGGTTCTGGTGATATCCAGGTGGGGACCAGAGTCACCACGTCAGGGTGAGGCCCAGAGTGGGATGAGAATCAGTAGGTCCAGGTGAGGCCCCGATGTGGAACTGAGAAACCAGGTCCCATGATGCCCATATGAGGACCTGAGTCACCAGGTCCAGGTGAGGTCCCTGTGGGAACCAGTCACCTCGTCCAGTGAGGCCCAGGTGGGACCACAGTCACCAGGTCCAAGGTGAGGCCCAGGTATATAAGAGAGTATCCAGGTCCCAATGATGCCCAGGTAAGGACCAGAGTCAACAGGTCCAGGAGAGGCCCAAAAATGGATCAGAGTGATTGTGTTCCAGGTGAGGTCAGATGGAGACCACAGGAACCAGGTCCAGGAGAGCCCCATATGGGAACCAGAGACAACCAGATCCCGGTGAGGGTCCAGGTGGGACCACAGTCACAAGGTCCAGGTGAGGCGCAGGTGGCAACAGGATTCACCAAGTCCAGGTGAGGCCCAGGTGGTGACCAGTCACCAGATCCAGGTGCGGAATAGCTAAGGACCAGATTCTCCAGGCCCAAGAGAAGCCCAAACGGGTGACCAGAGTCACCAGGTCAGGGTGAGGCACAGAGGGGGAACCAGAGTAACCAGTTTAGTTGCGGCCCAGAATGGGACGTAAGGTCCCTGGTCAAAGTGAGGCCCAGGTGTGGAATAGGGTATCCAGGTCCCCAATGACGCCTGGGTGAGGACCAGAGTCACTAGGGCTATGCAGGCCCAGATGGGGAACAGAATCAGTAGGTCCTGGTGAGGCATAGAATAAGACCACATTCAGGAGTATCAGGTGAGCCACTTGTGGGAACCAGAGCCACTCTATCCAGGTGAATCCCAGGACCAGGTGAGGGCAACGTGAGGATCAGATTCATCAGGTCGAATTGAGGCATAGGTGGGACAAGCGTCACCAGTCTGGGTGCGGCCTAGGTGGGGCAAGATTCAGCAGTTCTGAGTTAGGTCAAGTGGGGACGAGAGACACCAGGTCCAGGTGAGGCAAACTGAGGACCATAGTCAACCAGATCGAGGTGAGTTCCGTTGGGGACCAGAGTCACCAGATCAGGTGAAGTCCAGGTGGGGACCAGAGTCTCTAGGTGCAGATGAGGCCCAGGTGAGGACCAGAGTTACCAGGTACACGTGAGGCCCCGGAGGGAATCAGAGGCAACCGTCCATGTTAGGCGGTCTTGGGGACTATGGTCAAGAGGTGTACTGAGGCCCAGGTGTGGAACACAGTAAGCAGGTCCAGGTGAGTCCCCGGGTGGAGACAAGAGTCACCACGTCCAGGTGAGGTCCAGGTGGGCACCAGGATCACCAGGTACAGGGGAGGCCCTTGAAAGAACCAGAGTCAACAGTTCGAGGTCAGACGCAGGTGGCAACCAGGGTCAGCAGGTCGAAGCCAGGCCAACAGTGGGGTTCACAGTCACTAAGGCACGGTGAGACCCAGAGGGGGACCAGAGTCATCTGTTCCAGGTGAGGTCCAGTTGTGGAACACAGGTCACAGGGTCCCAATTTTTCCCAGTTGAGGACCATGGTCAACAGGGCCAATTGAGGCCCCAGATGGGGACCGGAGTCCCCAAATCCAGGTGAAGCCCAGGCGGGGACCACAGTCACCAGATCCAGGGTAGTCTCAGGTGCAGACCAGAATCACCAGGTCCGGGTGAGGTGCAGTGGCAACCACACTCACCAGGTCCCGGTGAGGCCCTGGTGGGGACCAGAGTCACGAGGTACATGAGAAGCTAGAAACTCTGCCAGCCAGCAGGTCCACATGATGTCCATGTGGAACGAGAATCACCAGTTACAGGTGAGGACCAGGTGGGGATCCGACTCACCATGTCCAGGTGAGACCCAGGTGGGAACCAGTATCACCATGTCCAGGTGTGGCCCAGGTGAAGGCTAGAGTTAATACGTACAGCTGGGTCACTGTTATTGAACAGTGTAACCATATCCTGATGCTACCGAGGTGGGTACCGAGACACCAGGTCCTGGTGAGGCCCAGCTGGGACCAGAGACATGAGGTCCAGGTGAGGTCCCGATGGGAACCACAGTCACCAGGTCAGGTGAGGCCATTCTTAGGATCAGAGTCACCAGTTACAGGTGAGGCCCAGGTGGAGCCAGAGTCACCTGGTACAGAAAATGCCAAAATCAGACCAGTGTTACAAGGATCAGGTCAGTCCCAGAGGGGAAATAGTAACCATGTCCCGATGATGCCCACGTAGAACGAGAGTCATCATGTCCAGATGAGGCGCAGTTGGGGAGCATATTCACAAGGTCCCGGTGAGGCCCAGTTGAGGACTAGAGTCACCAGGTTTGGTTGAGGCCTAGAGGGGTACCAGATTCACCTGGTCTAGGTGACATCCAGATGGGGACCAGAGTAACCATGTCAGGGTGAGGCCCAGCGGGGATCCAGAGTCATCCTTTCCAGGTGTGGCTCAGGTGTGGAACAGAGTATCCAGGTCATAATGGTCCACATGTGAGGACCAGAGTCACCAGATCTGGGAGAGGCCCAGTTAGGATCAGAGTTACCACATCCAGGTGAGGCCAAGAAGTTTTCCACAGCAATCAGGTCCAGGTGGGGAACAAAGTCACCAGGATTAGGTGATGCCCAGGTGGTGACCAGATTTACCAGTTCCGGGTGAGGACTAGGTAAGTACCACATTCACCAGGTCCACGTGAGGATACGTGGGGACCTGTGTCATCAGGCATGGGTAAGACCCATGTGGGAACCCCACTCACCAGGTCAAGATGAGGCCAACCTGCAGGCCATGCAGAGGAACCATGTCCCGATGATGCCCAGGTAGGGACCAGAGTTACCAGGTCCAGGTGAGGCCAACCTGCAGGCCATGCAGTGGAACCATTTCCCGATGATGCCCAGGTAGGGACGACAGTCACCAGGTCCAAATGAGGCCCAGATGGAGCATATTCACTAGGTACAGTGAGGCCCAGTTGAGGACCAGAATCACCAGATCTGGTTGAGGACTAGAGGGGTACCAGAATCACCTGGTCCAGGTGACATCCCGATGGGGACCAGAGTCACCAGGTCAGGGTGAGGCCCAGAGAGGTTCCAGAGTCACCATGTGCAGGTGAGGCTCAGGTGTGGAACAGAGTCACCAGGTACCAATGATGACCAGGTGAGGACCAGAGTCACCAGGTCTGGGTGACGCGCAGATAGGATCAGAGTCACCAGTTCCAGGTGAGGCCAAGAAAGAGTCCACAGCAATCAGGTCCAGGTGGGGAACAAAGTCACCAGGACTGGGTGAGGCCCAGATGGGGACCAGATCACCAGGTCAAGGTGAGAACCAGGTGGTCACCAGAGTCCCCGGTTCTGGGAGAGGACCAGGGAAGGACCAGATTCACCAGGTCCAAGAGGCCCACGTGGGGACCTGAGTCACCAGGTATGGGAGAGGTCCTGGTGGCAACCCCACTCACCAGGTCCAGTGAGGCCAACCTGCAGGCCAGAGTAACCAGATCCAGGTGAGGCCCAAGTGGGGACCGGAGTCACCAGGTAAATGTGAGTCTACAAGAACACCACAGTCACCAGGTCCAGATGTGGTTCATGTGGGAACGAGAGTCACCAGGTCCAGGTAAGACCCAGGTGGAGACAAGTCACCAGGTCCAGATTGAGGCCTAGGTGGGGGGACCAGATTCATCAGGACCAGTTGAGGCCAAAGTGCGGAGCAAAGTTATCATGTCCAGGTGAGGCCCAGGTGGGGAACAGAGTAACCATGTCCCATTGATGCCAGGTGGGAAAAAAGTCACAAGGTCCAGAAGAGGCCAAAGTCAGGAGTAGAATCACCAGGTCCTTTCGAGGACCAGTTGAGGACCAGTGTCCCCAGCTCCGGGTGAAACCCATAGGGGGACCAGCGTCACCCGGTTCTGGTGATATCCAGGTGGGACCAGAGTCAGCACGTCAGGGAGAGATCCAGAGTCGGACGAGAATCACTAGGTCCAGGTGAGGCCCCGATGTGGAACTGAGATACCAGGACCCATGATGACCATATGAGGACCTGTGTCACCACGTCCAGGTGAGGTCCCTGTGGGAACCAGTCACCTCGTCCAGGTGAGGCCCAGGTGGGACCACAGTCACCAGGTCCAGGTGAGGCCTAGTTATAAGAGAGTATCCAGGTCCCAATGATGCCCAGGTAAGGACCAGAGTCAGCAGGTCCAGGAGAGGCCCAAATATGGATCAGAGTCATTGTGTTCCAGGTGAGGCCAGATGGAGACCACAGGAACCAGGTCCAGGAGAGCCCCATATGGGAACCAGAGCCACCAGATCCAGGTGAGGTCCACGTGGGACCACAGTCAAAAGGTCTGGGTGAGGCGCAGGTGGCAACAGGATTCACCAAGACCAGGTGAGGCCCAGGTGGCGACCAGTCACCAGATCCAGGTGAGGAACAGCTAAGTACCAGATTCACCAGGCCCAAGTGAAACCCAAGGGGTGACCAGAGTCACCAGGTAAGAGTGAGGCCCAGAGGGGGAACCAGAGTAACCAGTTTAGTTTGAGGCCCAGAATGGGACCAGAGTTCCTTGGTCAAAGTGAGGCCCAGGTGTGGAATAGAGTATCCAGATCCCAATGATGCCTGGGTTAGGACCAGAGTCACTAGGGCCATGCAGGCCCAGATGGGGAACAGATTCACTGGGTCCTGGTGAGCCATAGATAAGACCACAGTCAGCAGTATCAGGTGAGCCCCTTGTGGGAACCAGAGCCACTCTATCCAGCTGAGTCCCAGGTCCATGTGAGTCCCACGTGAGGACCAGATTCATCATGTCGAATTGAGGCATAGCTGGTGACAAGTGTCACCAGGTTTGGGTGCGGCCTAGATGGGGCAAGATTCAGCAGTTCTGAGTTAGGTCAAAGTGGGGACGAGAGACACCAGGTCCAGGTGAGGCCAAACTGAGGACCAGAGTCACCAGATCGAGGTGAGGTCCAGGTGGGGACCAGAGTTACCAGATCCAGGGGACGTACAGGTGGGGACCAGAGTCACTAGGTCCAGTTGCAGCCCAGGTGAGGACCAGAGTTACCAGGTACACGTGAGGCCCCGATGGGTATCAGAGGCAACAGGTACTTTTGAGGACGGCTTGGGGACCATGGTCAACAGGTCTACTTGGGGCCCAGGTGTAGAACACAGTAACCAGGTCCAGGTGAGTCCACGGTGGTGACAAGAGACACCACGTCAAGGTGAAGCCCAGGTGGTGACCATGATCACCATGTACAGGAGAGGTCCTTGAATAAAGCAGAGTCAACAGTTCGAGGTCAGGCGCATGTGGCAACCAGGGACAGCAGGTCCAAGTCAGGCCAAAGTGGGCTTCACAGTCACTAGGGCACGGTGAGACCCAGAGGGGGACCAGAGTCACTTGGTCCAGGTGAGGTCCAGTTGTGGAACACAGTCACCGCGTCCCAATTTTTCCCACTTGAGGACCATGGTCAACAGGGCCAGGTGAGGCCCAGATGGGGACCGGAGTCCCCAAATCCAGGTGAAGCCCAGTTGGGGACCACAGTCACCAGATCCAGGGTAATCTCAGGTGCAGACCAGAATCACCAGGTCCACGTGAGGTGCAGGTGGCAACCACACGCACCAGGTCCAGGGGAGGCCAACCTGCAGGCCATGCAGTGGAAACATGTCCCGATGATGCCCAGGTAGGGACCAGAGTCACCAGGTCCAAATGAGGCCCACATGGAGCATATTCACTAGGTCCAGGTGAGGCCCAGTTGAGGACCAAAGTCACCAGATCTGGTTGAGGACTAGAGGGGTACCAGATTCACCTGGTCAAAGTGACATCCAGTTGGGGACCAGAGTCACCAGGTCAGGGTGAGGCCCAGAGAGGATCCAAGTCATCATGTCCAGGTGAGGCTCAGGTGTGGAACAGAGTCACCAGGTACCAATCATGCCCAGGTGAGGACCAGAGTCACCACTCTGGGTGACGCGCAGATAGGATCAGAGTCACCAGTTCCAGCTGAGGCTAAGAAAGAGTCCACAGCAATCAGTTCCAGGTGGGGAACAAAGTCACCAGGACTTCGTGAGGCCAAGATGGGGACCAGATTCACCAGGTCCAGGTGAGGTCCAGTTGGGGACCTGCGTCCCCGGGTCTCGGAGAGGACCAGGTAAGGACCAGATTCACCATGTCCAGTGAGGCCCACGTGGGGACTTGTGTCACCAGGTATGTGTGAGACCCAGGTGGCAACCCCACTCACCAGGTCCAGGTGAGGCCAATCTGCAGGCAATGCAGAGGAACCGTGTTCCATGATGCACAGGTAGGGACCAGAGTTACCAGGTCCAGGTCAGCCAACCTGCAGCCCATTCAGTGGAACCATGTCCCGATGATGCCCAGGTAGGGAACATAGTCACCAGGTCCAAATGAGGCCATGATGGAGCATATTCACTAGGTCCAGGTGAGGCCCTGTTGAGGACCAGAGTCACCAGATCTGGTTGAGGCCTAGAGGGGTACCAGAATCACCTGGTCCAGGTGACATCTAGATGGGGACCAGAGTCACCAGGACAGGGTGAGGCCAAGAGAGGTTGCAGAGTCATCATGTCCAGGTGAGGCTAGGTGTGGAACAGAGTCACCAGGTACCAATGATGCCATGGTGAGGACCAGAGTCACCAGGTCTGGGTGACGCGCAGATAGGATCAGACTCACCAGTTCCAGGTGAGGCCAAGAAGGAGTCCACAGCAATCAGGTCCAGGTGGGGAACAAAGTCAACAGGACTGGGGAGGCCCAGATTGGGACCAGATTCACCAGGTCCAGGTGATTCCCAAGTGGTGACCAGAGTTACCAGTTCCGGGTGAGGACCAGGTAAGGACCAGATTCACCAGGTCCAAGTGAGGCCCACGTGGAGACCTGAGTCACCAAGTGGGTGAGGCCCAAGTGGCATCCTCACTAACCAGGTCCATGTGAGGCCAACCTGCAGGCAAAGTCACCCGTCACGAGGCCCTAGTGGGGACTGGAGTCACCAGTTAAAAGTGATTCTACAAGAACAACACAGTCACCAGGACCTGGTGTTGTTCATGTGGGAACGAGAGTCACCAGGTCCAGGTGAGACCCAGGTGGGGAACACAGTCACCAGGTCCAGATCGAGGCCTAGGGGGGGAACAGAGTCATCAGGACCAGTTGAGGCCAAAGTGTGGAGCAAAGTTATCATGTCCATATGATGCCCAGGTGGGGAAGAGTAACCATGTCCCGTTGATGCCAGGTGGGAAAAGAGTCACAAGGTCCAGACGAGGCCTTAGTGAGGAGTAGATTCACCAGGTCCTGTTGAGGCCCAGTTGAGGACCAGTGTCCCCAGCTCCGGGTGAGTCCCAGAGGGGAACCAGTGTCACCCGGTTCTGGTGATATCCAGGTGGGGACCAGAGTCACCACGTCAGGGTGAGGCCCAGAGGGGACGAGAATCACTAGGTCCAGATGAGACCCCGATGTGGAACTGAGAACCCTGGTCCCATTTTGCCCATATGAGGACCTGAGTCACCAGGTCCAGGTGAGGTCCCTGTGGGAACCAGTCACCTCGTCCAGGTAAGGCCCAGGTGGGACCACAGTCACCAGGTCCAGGTGAGGCCCAGGTATATAGAGAGTATCCAGGTCCCAATGAGCCCAGGTAAGGACCAGAGTCAACAGGTCCCGGAGAGGACCAAATATGGATCAGAGTCATTGTGTTCCAGGTGAGGCCAGATGGAGACCACAGGAACCAGGTCCAGGAGAGCCCCATATGGGAACCAGAGCCACCATACCAGGTGAGGTCCAGGATGGACCACAGTCACAAGGTCCAGGTGAGGCGCAGGTGGCAACAGGATTCACCAAGTCCAGGTGAGGCCCAGGTGGCCACCAGTCACCAGCAGATGCGGACCAGCTAAGGACCAGATTCAATAGGCCCAAGTGAAGCCCAAGGGGTGACCAGAGTCACCTGGTAAGGGTGAGGCCCCGAGGGGGAACCAGAGTAACCAGTTTAGTTTGCGGCCCAGAATGGGACCAAGGTCCCTGGTCAAAGTGAGGCCCAGTGTGTAATAGAGTATCCAGGTCCCAATGATGCCTGGGTGAGGACCAGAGTCACTAGGGCATGCAGGCCCAGTTGGGGAACAGAATCACTAGGTCCTGGTGAGGCATAGAATAAGACCACAGTCACCAGTATCAGGTGCCCCTTGTGGGAACCAGTGCCACTCTATCCAGTGTCCCAGGTCCTGTGACCACGTCATGACCAGATTCATCAGGTCGAATTGAGGCATAGCTGGAGACAAGAGTCACCAGGTCTGGGTGCGGCCTAGGTGGGGCAAGATTAGCAGTTCTGAGTTAGGTCAAAGTGGGGAGACACCAGGTCCAGGTGAGGCCAAACTGAGGACAGAGTCACCAGATGCAGGTGAGGTCCATGTTGGAAAGAGAGTCACCAGGTCCAGGAGAGGTCAGGTGGGGACCAGAGTCACCAGATCCAGGTGAAGCCCAGGTGGGGACCAGAGTCACTAGGTCCAGTTGAGGCCAGGTGAGGATCAGAGTTACCAGATACACGTGAGCCCCCGGCGGGATCAGAGCCAAAGGACCACGTGAGGCCGGCTTGGGACCATGGTCAAGAAGTGTACTTGAGGCCCAGGTGTGGAACACAGTAATCAGGTCCAGGTGAGTCCCCAGTGGTGACAAGGGTCACCACGTCCAGTTGAGGCCCAATTGGGGACCAGGATCACCAGGTACAGGGTAGGCCTTTGAGAGAACCAGAGTCAACAGTTTGAGGTCAGGCGCAGGTGGCAACCAGGGTCAGCAGGTCCAAGTCAGGCCAAAGTGGGGTTCACAGTCACTAGGGCACAGTGAGACCCAGAGGGGGACCAGAGTCACATTGTCCAGGTGAGGTCCAGTGGAACACAGTCACCGGTCCCAATTTTGCCCAGTTGAGGACCATGGTCAACAGGGCCAGGTGAGCCCCAGATGGGGACCAGAGTCCCCAAATCCAGGTGAAGCCCAGGTGGGGACCACAGTCACCAGATCCTGGGTAGTCTCAGGTGCAGACCAGAACAGGTCCAGGTGAGTAGCAGGTGGCAACACACTCACCAGGTCCCCGTCAGGCCCTGGTGGGACCAGAGTCACGAGGTACATGAGAAGCTAGAAACATTGCAGCCACCAGGTCCACATGATGTCTATGTGGGAAGGAGAATCACCAGTTACAGGTGAGACCCAGGTGGGGATCCGAATCACCATGTCCAGGTGAGACCCAGGTGGGAACCAGTGTCACCATGTCCAGGTTTGGCCCAGGTGAAGACCAGAGTTAATAGGTCCGTCTGGGTCACTGTTAGTGAACAGTGTAACCATATCCTGATGCTACCAGGTGGGTACAGAGCACCAGGCCCTGTGAGGCCTAGTGGGACCAAGAGAGACAGGTGAGGTCCCGGGGAACCACAGTCACCAGGTCAGGTGAGGCCATGCTTAGGATCAGAGTCACCAGTTACAGGTGAGGCCCAGGTGGAGCAGAGTTACCTGGTACAGAAGAGGCCAAATCAGGACCAGAGTTACCAGATCAGGTCAGTCAGGGGAATACAATAACCATGTCCCGATGATGCCCAGGGTAACCAGAGTCACCACGTCCAGATGAGGCACAGTTGGGAGCATATTCACTAGGTCCCCGTGAGGCCCAGTGAGGACCAGAGTCACCAGGTCTAGTTGAGGCCTAGAGGGGTACCAGATTCACCTGGTGTAGGTGACATCCAGAGGGGACCAGAGTCACCAGTCAGCGTGAGGCCCAGAGGGGATCCAGACTCATCATGTCCACGTGAGGCTCAGGTGGTGGAACAGAGTCACCAGGTCAAAATGCCCAGGTGAGGACCAGAGTCACCAGATCTGGGTGACGCGTAGATAGGATCAGAGTCACCAGTTCCAGGTGAGGCCAGAAGGTCCACAGCAATCAGGTCAGGGGGAAAAAGTCCGAGGACAGGGTGAGGCCCAGATGGGGACCAGATTCACCAGGTCCAGGTGATTCCCAGGTGGTGAAACAGAGTTAGAGTTCCG
>NW_023331445.1:0-49272 GCF_011100685.1 Canis lupus familiaris
CTGCGCCAACCCAGGATCCCTCACATTATTTCTTAAAGTAAATAAAAATACAAATGCTGGGTGGATGAGTAGTAGAAACATTTCTCAGGATCTTGATACAGAGTGTTGGGTTGTGATTTTTCGGTTGGACTTATTTGAAATTTATCTTTTCTTTAGGTATACTCAGCATAATGCTGTTCTAAGCCTAGAACAGAGAAAATTTTATGAAGAAAATGGGTTTCTTGTCATTAAAAGTTTGGTGTCTGATGCTGACATTCAACGCTTTAGGTACAGTAACCTTTCGTTATTTTACAGAAATATGTTGTATGTTTGCAATGGGAACATGGGTAAGAGTAGCGTGTGCATGTTCAGATATTTTTCAGGGACTGGTTCCTTGGGAAGTGGTTGGGAACATAAAGGGCTGGCTTTAATCTTAGCCCTTCTACTAAATGTTGTGTGCCCTGGGGCAACTTACTTTCCATGCCTCTCCTTTCTCATCTGTAAAATGGGGATAGTAGTACTGAGCCCTAGTGTTGTTGAGGACTGAATAAAGTAAAAGACGCACAGAGTGCTTCCAACCGGGCCTGGCCCATGGAATGGAGGAGAGAGTATTTGCCATTGTTACTCAGATGCAACCAAATCACAGATTTTCCCCACTGTTTTCTTAGGCTAAGGAAGCTGTGAGTTCTCACAGTGAATTCTGGCCTCACAGTGAGGAGGCAGGGGCTTGTGAGCTGGCCATTTCCTCCTCCCCATGCTCAGAGCTGCTCAGCCTGGCCTGGAGGTCAACTTGGTGCAGAGACACCATCTCCTCAATCTTTGTGGATCTTTCCACAGAACTGGCCAGGCAGGTGCCTGGAGCCTGCAGTAATGACATCATCTGCCAATTTCATTTCCTAGGGACCAGTTTGAAAGGATCTGCAGAGGGGAGGTGAAACCAGAACAAATGATGATAATGAGAGATGTGTCCATTGCAAAATCAGAATATATTCCAAGTGAAAGGATGATTTCAAAGATCCAAGACTTCCAAGAAGACAAGGAACTCTTCAGATACTGCACTCTCCCTGAGGTTGGAGAACCTTCCTGTGTTTTCTTTGTTTTTAGGTTAACAGGCTAATCATGATGAGCCTCCAGGGTTCCCACCTTTTGTGTAACACGGGAACAAACTGGTTGTCACTGTGTGTTGTCCACTTATAATAGATCTGACATCTTCCCATGTGACTTATATATTATCACTTGTGTATCTATATATATCATACTTGCAAACTTCTGCATAGCATCCCATTGTATCAATGTACCACAGTTTATGAACCATTTATTTCAAATGCTTTTAGTTTTATTTTTATTATTTTTTAAAGATTTTACTTATTTATTCATGAGAGAGAGAGAGAGGCAGAGACATAGGCAGAGGGAGAAGCAGACTCCTCACACAGAGCCCGATGCCGGATCGGATACCTGGACTGTGATCACACCTTGAGCCAAAGGCAGAGGCTCAACCGCTGAGTCACTCTAGTGTCCTGGTTGTGTGTGGAGATTACTTAAAATTTAAAAAATTCTTTAAACAAATGATAAAAAGAAAAGAATATTTTCCTGCCTGTACAGAGAAGACTGTACAGGCAGGCCACCTATCATGTCCAGCCCCTTGCGTTGGGGACAAAGGGGGACATGGCCCCTGAATCATCTATTCTTCCCAACCTCAAGTCTTGCAACGGAAATGGAACTTGTGAGCATCGATCAAGGAAGAAAAGCTTGAAGTTAGAGGCAACTTGCATTAGATGAATCACGATGAGGCCTCCAGGGTTCCCACTGTTCTCAAATGTGCACCATGCACGTGCTGGTTCATGCAATGATTTTTAGGAGGTGGGGATGATATAGTAGTTGGGTATTTATTTCAGTGTGTATTGGAAAAAGTAACCAGCGCATCTTACCTATGACTTCAGGAATATTATTAATCAGGATAAGACATGATTTAATTTAGGGAAATTATTGGCTAATATTGGGTAGTTCTGTCACATATGCTAGAAATGGTAAAATGGCTCTTGAGTCACTGAAGTTTAGAAAATACTGGTAGGAGATGCTGGGATGGCCTGGCTGGGTGGAGCATGTGAGTCATGAGCTCAAGCCCCACATTGGGATAGAGATTATTTAAAAAAAAGTGATGCTTGGGTGACTCAGCAGTTGAGTGTCTGCCTTTGGCTCAGGGCACGGTCCCGGAGTCCCGGGATCAGATCCTGCTTTGGGCTCCCTGCATGGAGCCTGCTCCTCCCTCTTCCTATGTCTCTGCCTCTCTCTGTAAATAAATAAAATCTTAAAAAAAACAAAACAAACAAAAAAACAGGAAAAGAAAATACTTGCCTAAGGGAATCCTAAAAGTTTATACCCTTTACAAAAAAAAAGTATGAGGCCTAACTCCTAGGATTTTAGTACCATTCGAGTGTTTCATGTTCAAGTTGCCAATATTCCTTATACATGAGATAAAATAGTGAGGAAAGCAGTAGAAGAGGCCTCATTTTTAGAGTCAGACAGAATTGGAGATGGAATATCATCCATTTCAATTGGCTCTGCCAACTTGGGCAATTTATCTGCAAGCTAATGATTCTTTAAAGCATCATTAATTCCAGGGGGCAGAGCAGCCCAGGTGGCTTGGCAGTTTGGCACCACCTTTGGCCCAGGGTGTGGTCCCAGGGTCCCGGGATTGAGTCCCTCATCGGGCTCCATGAAGCCTGCTTCTCCCTCTGCCTGTGTCTCTGCCTCTGTGTGTGAGTGTGTGTGTCTCTCATGAATAAATGAATGACATCTTTTAAAAAAAAATTCCAGGGGCATTACTTTTCAGGGATCGTTGTGAGACGTAAGTGGCTGACACATTAAGCCCCTGGCAGGTGGTAGGCATACAAAGCTGAGTGCTTTCCTCCCTAGTGGGTTAGGTGTAAGGAGGGAGCACACCCGCTGCCAGACCCCAGTCCAAATTCAGCAAACACACACACACCTCCCATCCCCCCACTCCCCCCACGAGCTCTCATTGCACCTTGGTGTCAAGCACCAGTGCCCATGTTATTATTTAACATCCTTCCAACAGAATATAGATGCCATGGGAGGAGGGACCTGCTCATCTCACTCCCCTGCTGCGTGTCCTTTTCTATTACTGTCTGGTTTGCAGCCCTCAGTGAAGAGCTGTGGAAAGGGAGGTGGCCTGACTGTGAAGTGTCCCCCTGTTGCTGTTCTTTTGTCTCCTGGGCTCTGCATGGCAGTTACATGTGTGTTGGGGCCTCTCATCCCTTCATTTTTTTTCTTTCTTTTTTTTTCTTTTAAGATTTTATTTATTTATTCATGATGCGCGCACACACACACAAAGGCAGAGACATAGGCTGAGGGAGAAGCAGATTCTTTGCAGGGAGCCCAATGGGGGATTTGATCCCAGGACCCCAGCATCACACCCTGAGCTGAAGGTAGGCGCTCAATCTGTGAGCCAGCCGGGTGCCCCTGACGGTCCCTTCTTATGAAGAATCTCCATGAGGGAAAGAGAAAGGTGTCCTCTCCCTGGGCATCTATGGACAGTTTCAGTTGAAAGAAGGGTATTCCTGTCCTTCCCCAGTCGAAAGCTGAGAGAAACTCATCCCATTCTCATAGAAAAAGTGATTCAGTTTCCAACTGGCTTGAAAGAGCCTGCTTAATTGAGTGTTGCAGATTTCCAGTGCTGACTTTTTCATTCTTTGTTTGCAAAGTTGTGACATACCAACAGTTTTTTAAAAATATGTATTCTTGGTAGGGAGGGGCAGAGGGAGAGAAACACAAGTAGACTCACCACTGAACAATTAGTCCAACCTAGCCCATGATATTATGACCCTGGGATCATGACCTGAGCTGAAATCAGGAGTCGGATGCTTAACCAGCTGAGTCACCCAGGGACTTCTACCAAGTGTTTTGTTATACATTGACATCCTGGCTCTTGTACAGATAACTGTACTTTATACCATGGGCCTATTTATTTGATTTCTCATGAAACTTTTTTCTTCTTTTCTCTTAGATTCTGAAATATGTGGAGTGCTTCACTGGACCCAATATTATGGCCATGCATACAATGCTGATAAACAAACCACCAGATTCCGGTAAAGGGCTCTTATTTCAAAGAGGAAAAAAAAAACCCAGGAAGTTTCAAACGTTCCAACTATAGCTGTGTGTATAACTGCTAAACTTTGGGTTTTTTTTTAAGATTTATTTATTTATTCATGATAGACACACAGATAGAGAGAGGCAGAGACACAGGAGGAGGGAGAAGCAGGCTCCATGCCGGGAACCCGATGCGGGACCCGATCCCGGGACTCCAGGACCCCGCCCTGGGCCAAAGGCAGGCGCTAAACCACTGAGCCACCCAGGGATCCCCAACTGTTAAACTTTGATAAATAAATATTTATATACTTTTATTCATGTCTCAAAACAGCACACATAATAGTGAAGTAGAATAGTTATTTCAGATATATTTTTTAAAGATTTTATTTATTTATTCATGAGAGAGAGAGAGGGATCCCTGGGTGGCTCAGTGGTTTGGTGCCTGCCTTTGGCCCAGGGCGTGATCCTGGAGTCCCGGGATCGAGTCCCACGTTGGGCTCCCTGCATGGAGCCTGCTTCTCCCCCTGCCTGTGTCTCTGCCTCTCTCTCTCTCTCTCTCTCTCTCTCTCTGTGTCTATCATGAATAAATAAATAAATCTTTTTTTTTTTTTTTTTTTTTAAAGAAAGGCAGAGAGAGAAGCAGGCTCTATGCAGGGAACCCAACATGATATTATAATAGCAACCATCAGTTGCTATTATTATAACCATTACCTCTAAGCTTTGTTAACCATTCTCACCTATGATAGCATGAATTCTGCTTTCCTGATTGAAGACATTATTATTACTAACAAAATTAAAACTATATTTATAAATCACAAACTACACAGTTGCTTTTAAAAATTCCTTGTGCTTGCTCAAATGTAGCTCCTAAGATCTTATTACCAAAGAAAGTGATTTGAGAGTTAAAACCCAGGAATGTGTACTTTAAAAAGATTCTGTGAAGCCCAATGCGAGACTTGAACTCATGACCCTGAGATCAAGCCTTGAGCTGAAATCAAGAGTCAGATGCCTAACTGAGCCAACCAGGTGCACCAAGGAATCTGCATTTTTTAAAAAAGATTTTACTTATTTATTCATGAGAGACACACAGAGAGAGAGAGAGAGAGAAAGACAGAGACAGAGACACAGGCAGAGGGAGATGCAGGGAGCCTGATGTGGGATTCGATAGTGGGACTCCAGGATCACACCCTGGGTGCGAGGGCAGGCGCCAAACCGCTGAGCCACCCAGGGATCCCCGGAATCTGCACTTTTGAAGCCACCCCAGCTCTTGGGCCATGCTGAGAAATTCTGCTCTACCTGTAATAAACTGATCCTTCAAAATTCTTTATCCTTTCCCACTTTTTCTGGAGAAAAAGAGCCAGGAGAACTTTATTTGACAGGCCTGTAGCTTAATTAACATCACCAAATCTTTCCTACTCTGGATGTCTTGTTTAGAGACGTCGGGTTGGGGATGGGGGAGCACCAGATTCAGAGTGGAAAATAGGGAGAAACATAAAAATGTCTGAGAGATCTCTGACTCTCCACAGTGATTGTACGCCAAGTGCATCTCATTCTGTGATGTACTTTTTGGAGACCTTTTATTAATTTAGTTAACTGATATTTTTTGTATCAGCCACTTAGAAGGCTGACTGGGAACCAACAATTTGGTTACTCTCTTCAATTACTCAAACTTTTTTTTTTTTTTGAATACTAGGTTCTATGCCCAAACCACAATTACAAGGAATAAAACACAAAAGAATTCATGACATGAAAAAAAAAAAAAAAGGATTCATGACATGTATGAATTGCTAGTGAATGCTGTGTGTCAGTACGTCCTCGGCTCCCAGGAACCCAGAAAAAAAGTAGAGGATCTGGAGTCGCCCTGTGGATTTGATATTCAAATTTGATGCTTAGCTCTCTGGACTGATTTTCTGTAATGTTGTTTCACTCTTTGGGTTTTTGTAGGTTTTGCAGGCAAAAAGAGATGAAATCTGAGATGCGAGTGTGTGTTAACAGCAGGATCTGTTTCAGGCAAGAAGACATCCCGCCATCCTTGCATCAGGATCTGCTCTACTTCCCCTTCAGGCCCAGCAATAAAATTGTCTGTGCTTGGACAGCCATGGAGCACATCGACAGGAACAATGGCTGCCTGTGTGTGCTTCCAGGCACACACAAAGGCCCTCTGAAGCCACACGATTATCCCCAATGGGAGGTATGTCTCGTTAGAGGAGGAATCTTACCTTTTTATGTCGTTGTTTTCTTTTAAGATTTTATTTATTTGTTTGAGAGAGAGAAGAGCACAAGCACGTGGGAGAGGAGTCGGGGAGAGACAGAGGGGAAGGGGAAGGGGCAAGCAGACTCTGCTGAGTCAGATAAGTGGCTTGAACTTCGCACCCTGAGATCATGACTGGAGTTGGCATCAAGACTTGGGACCCCCAACTGACTGAAACATCCAGGCGCCCCTAGAGGAGAAATCTTAACCAGAATATATGTATTTTTAAAGTATAATCGCCATTTATTTTTTTTCTGAACACTTTTTCTTCAGTTGTTAAGGACCTAGCTCCTTGAGAGTAAGGCTGGAGGACAGAGAGGCTTGGATGGAGGTTTAATGAGGCAAGAAGGATACGGAAAATTACAATGAAGCAGATCTGGACTCAAAAACAGAGCCACACAGGGGCACCTAGTGGCTCAGTGGTTGAGCATCTCCCTTTGGATCAGGGCGTGACCCTGGAGTCCTGGAATCGAGTTCCGCATCGGACACCCGCAGGGAGTCTGCTTCTCCCTTTGCCTGTGTCTCTGCCTCTCTCATGAATAAATAAAAATTAAACACACACACACAATAAAATTAACATGTTGGGAAAAAAAAGGACTTAGCTCCTTACGTGGGCTTCGGTGAAGGTTGTAGGACAGCACCTGCAGGTCTAAATTGGGGTGGGGGTGTTTGGTCCTTCCATGCTTCACAAGAGCGATTCCTGACTACCTGCAGTGAATGGCACAACTCATACAATAATGTACTTTCACATACAGCTTGGGAAGCACATAGGCCTCCACTATGTTCAGAAGAATGAACTTCTTAATGACCTTGTCCTTGGGCACACAATGGGTGCAGTTGGTGTAGCGGATAGGCTGCATGTGGCCACGGCATTTTTTGGCACGACCATTATTTGTTCTTTTCTTAGCCATCTTGGGCACGGGACCAAGAGCCAGAATATTTTTTGTTTTGATTTCAATCAGTATCCATAAAGAGCTTTAACATTGAGATGGCATTTCCTTCGTAATAAAACATCGTTATAGGATTTGGAATTAGAATCAAGGAAGATTCAAGGATGTCAGGTAAAATAACCATTTTTCCTTCATGAAGTGTTGGAAAGCTGATCAGTGTAGGGAGCTTTGGTAGGTGCTGTATAGGATCTGAGATTATCAAGCCTAATTGCAGAAGTAAGACAAACACTTGCAATACCACAATCCAACGTCAAGTGCCAAGTACTTGTTACGCACCCTTCATGAATGCATTATATAACAGGAAGTTAGTACTTGACTCTGGGGAAGCATGAGTAGTATTCCATTGCATGACTGTTGCATGGTGTATGGATAGAGCTAGTGATGTTGGAAGAGTACAGAAAGCTTTTGAGCCCATGAATGGTGAGATCAAATTCGTTCTTCAAGAATGATAATCTAGAGGCCTAGAGAAGAATATACTGGAGGTGAGAGTCCAGAGGCAGAGAAACCAGAGAGGAGGTGATAAGTGTTTTAGGTATGAGACAATAAGGTCTTGAAACCCCATAATGATGGTCAGAATGGGAAGAGCATGGGTTGTTAAGGCAGGAAGAATGAATGTGGTTTGTAGGAAATAAAGAATATGGCTTTCAGGCCTTCTGTCTCATTAGTTAGATTCTTGCACTGAAGATTAGTGCCAAAGAAAATATTGGAGTCTGGATTCTGATATAAAATCTGAAACTAAAAAAAAAAAAAAAAGTCTGAAACTATAAGATTCATCAATTAAATTGAGGTTTAGGGAAAGTTTGATGCGGACAACAGAAGTGGGCTGTGGCTGACTTAAGGCAAGGGGAGTGTTTTGGAGGGTAGCAGGTATCTGCTGAGTCCATGGAAAGGCTGGCTAGCTCGGATGAACAGGAAAGTGGAGGTCACGTTCAGTGGGAACTGAACCTGGTGGGAGCAACTGAACCTTGACCATAACCAGTGCCTTCCATCCTCTGCTCAGATCCAAAGTGACCACAGAGGAAGGTCAGATTGACTTAGATCATGTATCCACCCTGGCCAGGAGAGAAGTGCACTGGATCAAAGCCCCAGTGAAGTCCAGCAGGAAAGCAGTCCTTTCCCCAGGAGAATGTGGCATAACCTCAGGAAGAGGAAATGTGATGCCGTCCTCCCCCATAACCATTACTTAATGTATAACTGATTTTGAAATAGTTATTTAAAAAACACAATGTTTTCCTTTTTTTTTTTTTTTTTTTAAAGAACTTATTTATTCATGAGAGACGCACAGAGAGAGAGACAGAGGCAGAGACACAGGCAGAGGAAGAAGCACGCTCCATGCAGGGAGCCCAATGTGGAACTCGATCCTGGAACTCCAGGACCACGCCTTGGGCCAAGGCAGGCGCTAAACCGCTGGGCCATCGAGGGATCCCCAAAGTTTTTCTCTTAATTATGGATGTGACATCAGTGCTTTCTGAGCTGAGAAAATAGAGATTTACTCTCTGCTGGTTTGGGAGACAGTTTGCTTCTTAGAGGTACTCTGAGTTATAGAAGAATGGTTCAGGCAAAGTTCTAGGTGAGGAGAATATCATACTGGGAAAGAGAGGATCCCTGGGTGGCTCAGTGATTTAGTGCCTGCCTTTGGACTAAGCAGGCCTGACCCTGGGGTCCCGGGATCGAGACCCACATCGGGCTCCCTGCATGGAGCCTGCTTCTCCCTCTGCCTGGAGGTCTCTGCCTCTCTCTGTGTCTTCTCATGATTAAATAAGTAAAATCTTTACAAAAATATATCATCCTGGGGAAACGATGATTATACATTCAGGCTGTGAAAGGCGGACTTCCATGTTAACTACAAATGCAACGTTGATCTAGATCCTCATTTATAATTCAGTTATGAAGGGTAAGAAGAAATTCAGCATCTTCCTTTGCTCCCTAAATCCTGATTTTAATATCATAATGTGACTTTCACAGCCACACATCTGAGAAGCTTTTGTATATTTGCAGTACCTGTTAAGAATCTATTTATCTTTTCTCTTGGAAGAACTTAGGAAACCTTTGCTTTTCCTAATGCAGTCATTGATAAAATTTTTAGTCCATTGAGTTCCTCAAATACAGAGTTGGGTTCTCTATTGTGTTCTATGGGGGGCGTGAACTTAATGTTCTATGGGATCCAGGACTATGATGAAAAAACCCCCGCGTGCACCTCGTGATGGAGAAAGGAGACACCGTTTTCTTTCATCCTTTGCTCATCCACGGATCAGGCTGGAACAGAACTCAAGGATACCGCAAGGTATGCATTACATCACCGTGCTTTCCAAAGACGAATAGGTTAGAAGCAAAAATGTCAAGATATGTGAAACTTTATGAGATTTGTGATGTTTAACTAAACTGCTCTTGCTCTGGGGCAGCACCGGTGGCACAGCTGTTAGCGCCGCCTGCAGCCTGGGGTGTGATCCTGGAGTCCCAGGATCGAGTTCCACGTCAGGCTCCCTGCATGGAGCCTGCTTCTCCCTCTGCCTGTGTGTCTGCCCCTCTCTCTCTCTCTCTCTCTCTCTCTCTCTCAATAAATAAATAAATAAATAAATAAATAAATAAATAAATAAATAAATCTTAAAAAAAATAAAAATAAACTGCTCTTGCTCTGGTTATTTACCAGGGAATATTATTGATACCTCATGCTTTTTGCTAAGTTATCAGTAGGAGGCCATGAGACCTCAGTTTCCCAATCCTACTGATCCTGAATTAGGAACATTCATAGAATTGCTTCAGAGAAAGAACTACTTGGTTAGCCCACAGCCTGTGCTTTTGGAGACAGAAACAATGGCTGATGTACTAAAATCTTAAAATGGGGGAAATGGATAAAGGAAACCCATTTATGACGGCAGTTTATATAGCTTTGATATGAATTGGCTGCCCAGAAATAAGATTTAGCAGTAGGATTCATGTTTTTTGCCCCTTAGCTAGAATATATTAAAAAACCTATTGATTTCATTGCTTACATTAAGATTTGACAAATTTCCCATATTCCCAGATTTCTCTCTTCTCAAATATTAGCAGATCTCACAGCCACTGTGGACTGACATTACCCACATTACATGGCTCTTATTACGATATATTGGGGTTTTTTTGGGGTTGGGTGAAGCGTGCCAGTTTGTATCACCAACACACCCATTGTCTCCCTAGGTGCAGGGTAGGCTAACCAGGTTTCATCTTCCGTTCATTCATATTTCCACCAGGTCAACAGGGCCAGGATGAGGGTGAGGCAAGAAAGCCCTCTCCTCCAGGGAAAATATAACGGGGTTAGGAGGATGGTGCTAAAAACCTCAACAATCAAGTTAAATGATAGTTTAAGGCAGTATTTAGAAAATCAAAATCAATGCAAAAAATATCTGTGATGAACACAATGCCAAAATTTTTTTAATGCCAAAATTTTAAATACTTATATTTAAATACTTATATTTTAAATACTTATAGTTATACTTTAAATACTTATATTAGTTTCTTAGATCAGACTCCCCACCAGCATGACCCTCAGAACTGTACAGCAGGGGTACAGCCACAAGGACATAAATAATGTGAATGTTTTTGGGATTCATGAATTTGGGCCTTTTATCATGTATCCTTGGTGTCAAAATTCAATTTGATATGAAAATGGAATTTTATGTGTATGTGTGTGTAAAAACAGGATGCTAAGACAAATAGTCTGAAAGTCTGTATGAGTTAGAAAATTATATTACTTTTTTTTTGAAAGATTTTATTTATTTATTCATGAGAGACACAGAGAGAGAGAGAGAAGCTTAGACAACAGGCAGAGGGACAAGCAGGCTCCATGCAGGGAGCCTGATGTGGGACTTGATCCCAGGTCTCCAGGATCACGCCCTGGGCTGAAGGCGGGGGCGCTGAACCGCTGAGCCACCCAGGGATCCCCTTATATTACTATCTATATGATCAGGATTATAAACTGTGTAGGATAACTACATACCGAAAGATCTCATGTCAAAACCTGAAAATATAGTATACAGTGATTCCCTGTATGAAACTAAAAGGTAAATAATAAGAAAACCAAGTAATGTGAATGATAATATCCTAACTTTGCAATTTTCAACTACTTTATTTGAAAAAAGATGGACCCTTACAAAAAAAAAATTAAAAAACACATATAGGTAATGTACTTATCCCCTCTGGCCTCAGTTGTCACTACTCCTTGGTGTGTGTGGGGGCTTCCATGGGAAATGGAGTTTGTGACTCCACTGTCTAGAAATTTCATGTTGTGAGCAAAGCAGGCAGCTCTTCTGAGAAGTGAGGTCACCTCAAGAGAACTAACATGCGACTAGGAAAGTGAGTTTTAAGTTTATCTGCTGATAACCTTTTTAAGAATGGGGAGAACCAAGTAACCTCCTCTTACCTTCAGAAGGAAACAAGATGAGTGCCGTATATGAATGCTATTGGACTTCAATGTTCTTTTGATTTGACAGGAGTGGGTGTGTATATTATTTTCCTTCGCAAGGTATTTGTGTGTTTTTTTTCTTGATCTTTAGACATTAAATAACAAAGCACCACAAACTCAGCTGAGTAACTAACTTCTGTGACTAAGAAGAGGATGAAGAACCCTGGAAACCCATTCCTGTTTAGGACTCGAGGACATGCACTCGCTAGATAAATCACATGTTAAAAATTAAAGTCCTCTTACTCTTGTCATTATGTTCTCTGCCCATTTTGAAACAAGTATCCCAGGGAGTTTTAAAACCTCTTGGAATTTCTCAGTCAGCCTTTAGCTGTACCTGGGGGAGATAAGATATTGAACCCCAAAGAGACTAATCCAAGACACGATGGAACATTCTGGAAATCAAATGCTAGTGAACTAGCTGATGTTCTAAAAGAAGTCTTTCTGTTGGTTGTTGCTGTTAACAGATATTTTTCTCCCCCCAATATTAATCATTTTCACCCTGCACAGGCAATTTCCTGCCATTTCGCCCAGTGCTGACTGCCACTACATCGATGTGAAAGGCACCAGTCAAGATGTCACTGAAGAGGGATATTGTAGGGATTGGACATAAATTATATGGAATTCCGAAAGACACCAGCCTGAAGGTATGTTTGGGTGAGATGACAGGTTAAACTTCTTTTCTCCTTCAGATACTTGATAATTCTCATATCTGGTTTACTTTTAAAGGATATTATTATTCACTTGAGGGAGAGAGGAATATGAATGTGGGGGGGTAAGGACTGAGGGGAGGGTGAAGCAGAGGTCTACTCTGAGCCAGGGAGCCTGATGATGAGCATAATTCCAGGACCTGAGAAAAAAGGGTAGACCTTAATTGAGTCACCCAGGCACTCTAGCTACCTGGTTTAATTTGGAAGCATATGTGCATTGTTTAGAGCACCGTGCAGAAGCCTTGCTGAGATCCACTGAGAATTTCAGCTAATACTTGCTTCCCCCCACGTGGGGCACCTGAGCATCCCAGACTTCTTTATGTCTTTTGGCCGCCCTGTGCTGTGTAGGCTATCCTGTTCCAGGCCAGGCAGGTAGGAAAGGAAACAGCAGATCTGGAGGAGAGCAAGTGAGCAACAAAAGCCACCTTCTGAATGCACATAAGGAAAGTTAAAGGTTTGGGGTGTTACCCATAGGCCTCCCTTAATTTCTCTACAACAGAGTATTTACATATATGCAGATCCAATAACTGTCCCAGAAGCAATTCTCAAGCAGGTTTTCTGGGTGGGTCAGTTAGCATCTGGGGTTCCACGGAAGCTGATGGCAGAAACCACTGATGCTTATCAAGAGGGGACATGAGACATTATTTCATATGCTTTGCTACTTAATACACAACACTTGTAAAGTAGTTGCGTGTAGCTAGTGGGCATTCAGTGCTGCTGATGATCCCCAGACAAATTACAGTCAAGCCAAAGAAATAGACATATTTGCCTGGTAGACAAAGACATTTTAGCCTCCGAACCAAGAGGCTGATCCTATGTTTCAATTTGCAGGAATCACCAATATATGTTTTCCTAGGGGGTGACAGGACCTCCACGTAGACTGAATGTAATGATAACTCGGCCCCTCTAGTACTGTGAAGAGTACCGCACACCAGCACTACGCTACTGGGCCACTGGGAATCACCTTCTGAAAGTCATTCCCAGCTGAAGAATCTTACTTCCCCCTTGGCCCCTTCTCCCTTTAGAACCTATGAATCTATCCCATATCAGAAGAGGCTCTCATTTCACATTTGCCAATGGTGGGAAGTCTGTCCTTCTCTCTTTGCCCAGTTTTTATTTTTTATTTTATTTTATTTTTTTAAAAGATTTATTTATGTATTTATTCATGAGAGAGAGAGAGGCAGAGACACAGGCAGAGGGAGAAGCAGGCTCCATGCACCGGAAGCCCGATGTGGGACTCGATCCTGGGTCTCCAGGATCGCGCCCTTGGGCCAAAGGCAGGCGCTAAAACCGCTGCGCCACCCAGGGATCCCCTACCCAGTTTTTAAAACGCTTTATGAAGGCATCCTATTTTGTCAAGTGGGGCTTCCGGGCAACACACTGATTCTTGCAGCAGAAAAAAAAAGCATATATTGTTGGCAGATTGTCAGGGTTGTAAATGAATGAACTGCCTCCAGTATTTATTTCAATTATTTGAGAGAGAGAGAGAGAGAGAGAGAGAGAGAACGTGAGCAGGAGGTGGGGGTACGGGCAGAAGGAGAGGGAGGGAATCTCCAGCAGATTCCCCACTGAGCCAGGACCCCAACACGGAGTCCATCCCACCACCCTGAGATGAGTTGGGCTCTTAACTGACTGAGCAACCCAGGTGCCCCTCCCTCCCCGCTCTAAGGAAAAAATGAAAAGTCCAAGAGGCTACCAGAAGTGATGCAGGTGACAGAGCTACATTTCAGAGTCAGGTTGAATTCTGAAATTAAGCATTCCACCAGACCTTGCTGCCTGTCAAAAATAAACAAGAAACCAGAAAGCTTGTTGAATCAAAAGTCTGTTGTTTGATTAAGAATAAAGCAATAATACCAAATCACCCCAATACCAAATCATGACCTGATTTTCACTGAGGAGCAGATCACTCTAGATGAGGCAGCGAGTGGCTAAAGGAAAGCCAGACAAGGAGTACAGGTCTTCTTGACCAAACAGCATGCTAAGCCTGTTGTGGACACCTGTAGTCAAGAGGAGCACCAATTGGCACAGGCTGACTGGCGTCTGGCTCTCTCAGTTTGTTCAATGCGATTTTATTTTATTTTGCTTTATTTTATTTTAAAGATTTTATTTATTTATTCATGAGAGACACAGAGAGGTGGGAGACATAGAGAGAGATGCACGGTCCCTTTGGGGTACCTGATGAGGGACTTCATCCCATACCCAGGATCATTACCTGAGACAAAGGCAGATGCTAAACCACTGGGCACCTTGGCACCCCTGTTCAACATGATTTTAGATCGTAAAATCTAAATTAGATCGTACTGACAATAAAT
This sequence comes from Canis lupus familiaris, assembly GCF_011100685.1. Lineage (NCBI taxonomy): Eukaryota > Metazoa > Chordata > Mammalia > Carnivora > Canidae > Canis > Canis lupus. The sequence goes on from NW_023331445.1 coordinate 14,748, forward strand.
TATTGGGAGTCTTAGAATATGGTTTATTTACTGATTGGATCATTGTGGAGAATTTTTCTATTTAACTATTGGTAGATGCTAGAAATCTACCTTGTCTTATGCTGAGCACATTCCCAGTGTTCCACGGACTCACTGTATTTGGCTTTATTTCCAGGAGGTGTCTAGATATCGAGCCCGGCTGGTGAAAGGAAGAAGGATCAACCTTTGAAGTAGCTGCCTCCTGGAGCTCTTTGAGACAAAAACCAAAAGGAATCAAGATGCCTGTGGAACATGTTTTATTAATGAGCTGTCCTAATCTTTCCTGTCACTTGTTATGAAGATCACAACGCACTTACAGGGAACTTTATGGGATCTGGTTAGCTCTGGGTGAGGGGCTGGTGCTTTAATGGATGAACAGGGTGTAACAGTGGCCTATTACTATTGTCAGGAATACTACTTTGCACCTAATAAAGGTCACTGATGTCTAATTTAAGTGTGTTCAGTTACTTTCATTCAGTAGCTCTTGCCCAAGCAAGAAGGAATGCTTTGAAACTCAGGGTCTGCTGACTTTTTTGCATCCCTTTCTGGAAATCCCACCACCCACTGATTTCATGGCATGAGAGACTTCTCAGATCTAGAACACTATCCTCTACACATACGTTTAATGAACGGTATTGTGGAGTGAGGACAAAGGTGGATGCTCATGCTCTGACACAGGAAGTCCTTGCATGACTTCTCCAACCCAGCCAGCCTCCTTAAAAAAAACACAGGATCTTTCCAAATCCCTTTCTCTCTTGCTGAAGAAGGAGACAAAGGTGACTCCCACTGCTAGTTTTTATTGAGTTAGGCAGCTGAAAAACCCTCAGCATTTATGAATGAAACCTAAACTCTCTCAAGGTACAGAGAAATTGTTAGTTTTGATTTCTAATGGGCACAAACTGGGGAAATTTGTTTTATTTCATTTTAAGAGTATTTATTTACGTTACGGAGAGAAGCACAGGCAGCAGCGATTTGGAGGGGCAGAGGGGGAGGAGAAGCAGACTCCCTGCTGGGCAGGGAACCTGAGGCGGGGGGCTCAACCCCAGGACTCTTAAATCAGGACTGAGCCTAAGGCAGAGATGCTTAACCCACTGAGCCACCCAGGTGCTCCTCTCCTCACCTTCAGACATGAACCTACAATGTTTATTTGTTCAGTTTAGTGGAAGGATAGTCACATAGAATAAACTAGGGAAATCTATGAAGGAAACAGTGATGGCTCAAGTGTGGGCTCAGCCATTCTCTGCTGGGTGACCTTGGACCAGTTACTGAGCCCAGGGGTCCAGGCCACCTGCTCTGGGCAGCAGGAATGCTGATAAAGGTCTTGGGGCTTCCAGCCCCTCCTCATGACTTTGTGAATTGAAATGATGGAAAGCAAGGGCGCATACCTGTCATCAGCTCTGTGTGTCTTCCCGGATGAGGGCTAATCCAGGGCCAACTGTGGGTTCCAGAAAATGCTGACTCTGAAATTTAATTTTATTTGCCTTAATTCATATAGTAGGTAGCTTACCCCCACTTCGGGGGCTGTGTCTCCAAACAGCTTCCATCCTCCACAATTCCAGTAAGTAGATCTAATGGTCGTTAAATACCATACGATATATATACAGCTTTTTCTAGTGGGAATTAAGATATAAAATACAACATATCATGTTGCCTGGTGAATTTATTACACATGGGGTGCGGTGGCCTGGGTGGCTCAGTGGGTTAAGTGTCTGACTCTTGATTTCTGCTCAGGTCATGGTTCTCAGGATGGTGGGATGGAGCCCCATGGAGGCTCTGTACTCAGCAGGGAGTCTGCTTGCCCCTTTCCCTCAGGTCCTCACCCTGCCCTGCCTGTACTCCCTTCCTCCCTCTCTAAAGAGAATAAATAAAATTAAAAATATAATTCATGGGGGCAGCCCGGGTGGCTCAGCGGTTTAGCACCTGCCTTCAGCCAGGGCCTGATCCTGGAGACCTGGGATTGAGTCCCGCGTCTGGCTCCCTGCATGGAGCCTGCTTCTTCTGCCTGTGTGTGTTGTGTGTCCTCTCTCTCGAATACATAAATAAATAAATAAATACATACATACATACATACATACATACATATTTTTAAAAATATAATTCATTATAGAAATCCTCTGTTGCCAGGACTTGTTCTAATTAAAACCTAGGGAAAATGTTGAAGACCTAATTTTTATATGTATTTTAACATTCAAAAAGGCAAAAAATATCTGAAATGCATAATCTGATTAAATTTTTTAAAGATTATTTATTTTTTTATTCATGAGAGAGACAGAGACACAGAGAGGCAGAGACACAGGCAGAGGGAGAAGCAGGCTCCATGCAGGGAGCCTGATTCGGGACTGAATCCTGGAACTCCAGGATCATGCCCTTGGCGGAAGGCAGGTGCTAAGCACTGAGCCACTCAGGGATCCCCTAACCCGGTTATTTCACATTCAGGCATGTTACACCTCATTGAAGTTAGCCCTTAGTGTGTGGTCATACTGCTCTATTAGGTAGTATCTTTGGTTTATCTTAAATTACCTTTGTAGGAGAAGACATGATATCCATGGAATATTATCATAGAGCCACAATTCTGATGTAAATTATTGGATGGGATGCTCTGAGTTGTGCATATGCTATACACTGACTTGGGATTTTTCAACTTTGATTTCTTCTGAGAATGTATGATTTAATATAAACATAAAATCTGTTATATTTAAAATAAAATTAAAATATAAAATCTACTGGATTTGATTCCCACCTAAAAAAACCATACATATTCCTTACAAATCAAATTACAAAATCAGAGAAATAAAAGGAATTTTAAAACATCATTCATAATTCCATTACATAAGGCAATCACTTAAAAAAAGTGTTTTTAAAAAATTTCTCTTCATTTTTTTCAGATAGTATCTTGGTTTTCATGCCAAATCTAAGTATATTTACTATTATAAGCACTATCCATGCTATTAAGTCCTTCATTTTTTTAAAACGATTAATTAAGAGAGAGAAAGCATGAGTGGTAGCGAGTGAGAGGAACAGAGGGAGAGAATCCCAAGCAGATTCCCCACTGAGGCCATAGTAAGCCATGGGCTCAATCTCAGGACCCAGAGATCATGACCTGATGTGAAATTACCAGTTTGCACCTAACCGACTAAGCCACCCCAGGGCACATGCTCTTCACTTTTAAAGCCCGAGTCCTATCTATCCCATTGAGTGGACATAAGTAATTAATTATTCTTCTATTTTTTGGTGACAGTAGTTAATGTTTTGGATTTAGACCTTTTCTAAATACATGTTGAGTTTAGGGGTTCCTGGCTTGCTCAGTCAGAAGAGCACATGACTCTTGATCTTGGGGTTATGAGTTCGAACTCCATATGGGATATGGATATAGGGATTACTTTTAAAAAAATGAACAAACTTAAAAGAAACCATTAGACATTAAATAAAAAGGTTCAGATATTTTCTTAGAGTAAATAAAAAATAGAAATGCCGGATGGAAGAGTAGTAGAAACATTTCTCAGGTTCTTGATACATAGTGTTGGGTTGTGATTTTTCAGTTGGACTATTTGAAAGTTTCTTTCCTTTAGGTATACTCAGGATAATGATGTCCTAAGCCTAGAGGTCACTTGGTGCAGAGACACCATCTGCTCAATCTTTGTGGATCTTTCCACAGAACAGGCCAGGCAGGTGCCTAGAGCCTGCAGTAATGACATCATCTGCCAATTTTCATTCCTAGGGACCAGTTTGAAAGGATCTGCAGAGGGGAGGTGAAACCAAAACAAATGATAATAATGAGAGATGTGTCCATTGCAAAATCAGAATATATTCCAAGTGAAAGGATGATTTCAAAGATCCAAGGCTTCCAAGAAGACAAGGAACTCTTCAGATACTGCACTCTCCCTGAGGTTGGAGAACCTTCCTGTGTTTTCTTTGTTTTTAGGTTAACAGCCCACCGACATGCCTGCCCCAGGAATTGCTGCTTTTCCTTTCTGAGCCCCTCTCTGGTGGTTAGAGCAGTGGTTCTCAGTTGGAGGAGCACATCTGGTGGTGCCTGGAGCCCTGTAGGGTTGCACAAGGTTTGGTCTGTAGAGCCTGGGCATGCCGCTAATGGAGCCCAGGGAGCCTATAATGCACAGAACAGCCCCTCCCCCCAATTAATGAATTATCCGGCCCCAAATGTCAATACTGGCCAGGTGGAGATACCCTGCTCTGGCGCTTGGTAATTAACCTGGTGGAGAAGGGCGGGAATTCTGCAGTGGAGAGGGGGAGCCTCTCTCACACTGAATATGGGCATATCAACAGGAGTCACATTGCAGATCCCACTCACTATACATCCATTTATTGTTGCTTTTGTTTCTGTGAATCTGGTAGTAGAGGTTTAAGTAGGTCTTTAGAGTTAAACTTGTCTAAAAAATTCTCATTCTTTAAGCATAAATCATGTTTATAAAGTTATCCACATAATATAGAACATGTAAAGTGAAGTCTCCCAACGTTCAGCCCCACTCACTGCCAAGCTTTTAGGTGTATTCAACTAGAATTCTTTCATGGCCATGAAAATGCATACGTAACCCCCCACGTTTTGTGTATCACGGGAACAAACTGGTTGTCACCGAGTCTTGTCCACTTATAATAGATCTCAGACATCTTTCCATATCACTTACATATTATCACTTATGTATCTATATCATACTTGCAAATTTCTGCATAAATATATGACAGTTTATGGATAATTTATTTAGAATGGTTTTAGATTGTTTATTGTTTTTTAAAGATTTTATTTTTTCATGAGACACAGAGACAGGCAGAGACATAGGCAGATTGAGAATAAGCTACCTGTGGGAAGCCTGATGTAAGACTTGATTCCAGGACCCCAGGACCATGACCTGAGTCAAAGACAGACACTCAACACTGAGCCACTCATGTGTCCCTTGACACATGGCACACTTTTTTTTAAGGGGCACTTTGCATATAGAACATTTTGGAAATTATAACCCCAAATGCTATAGATAATTTGACTTAATGGGAACCTGGCTGCTTTAGTTGGTAGAGCATGGGGGATCTTTTAGTTTTTAAGAGGTATGCACTTTTTTTTTTAAGATTTATGCATTTATTTTGGCATGAGAAGGGGACAAGGCACAGGGAGAGTAGAGGGAGAATCCTCAGGCAGACTCCCTGCTGAGTGCAGAGGACGACACAGTGCTGGATCCTTAGACCAAGATCATAACCTGAGCCCCAACCCAGAGGTGGACATTTAACCAAGTGAGATACTCAGGATATTCATGAGATATTCATGAGAGACGCAGAGAGAGAGGCAGAGACAGAGGCAGAGGCAGGCTCTTCACATGGAGCCTGCGCAGGACTTGATCTCTGGACTGGGATCATGCCCTGAGCCAAAGGCAGATGCTCAATCGCTGAGCCACCCCGGTGTCCCAGTTGCATGTGGAGATTATTTAAAATTTAGAAAAAAAAATACTTAAATAAATAATTAAAAAAAGGAAGAAAATTGTCCTCATGAGAAAAGACTGTACAGGCAGGCCACCTATCATGTCCAGCCCCTTGGGTTGGGGACAAAGGGGGACATGGCCCCTGAATCATCTATTCTTCCCAACCTCAAGTCTTGCAATAGAAATGGAACTTGTGAGCATCGATCAAGGAGGAAAAGCTTGAAGTTAGAGGTAACTTGTGTTAGATGAATCACGATGAGGCCTCCAGGGTTCCCACCTTTTGTGTAACACGGGAACAAACTGGTTGTCACTGTGTTTTGTCCACTTATAATAGACCTCAGACATCTTCCCATATGACTTACATATTATCACGTGTATCTATATCTATATCATACTTGCAAACTTCTGCATAGCATCCCATTGTGTCAATGTACCACAGTTTATGAACCATTTATTTCAAATGCTTTTAGTTTTATTTTTATTATTTTTAAAGATTTTATTTATTTATTCATGAGAGACACAGAGAGAGAGGCAGAGACATAGGCAGAGGGAGAAGCAGACTCCTCACACAGAGCCCGATGCCGGACTTGTTACCTGGACTGTGATCACACCCTGAGCCAAAGGCAGAGGCTCAACCCTGAGCCACCCAAGAGTCCCGGTTGTGTGTGGATATTACTTAAAATTTAAAAAGATCTTTAAACAAATGTTAAAAAAAAAGAAAGAATATTTTCCTCATGAGAGAAGACTGTACAGGCAGGCCACCTATCATGTCCAGCCCCTTGGGTTGGGGACAAAGGGGGACAAGGTCCCTGAATCATCTATTCTTCCCAACCTCAAGTCTTGCAATGGAAATGGAACTTGTGAGCATCAATCAAGGAGGAAAAGCTTGAAGTTAGAGGCAACTTGTGTTGCCTGAGGCCCTGGGTACCCGGAGGCCTCCAGGGTTCCCACTGTTCTCAAGTGTGCACCATGCACCTACTGGTTCATGCAATGACTTTTAGGAGGTGGGTACGATATAGTAGTTGGGTATTTATTTCAATATGTATTGGAAAAAGTAGCTGGTGCATCAAACCTATGACTTCAGGAATATTATTAATCAGGATAAGACATGAGTTAATTTAGGAAAATTATTGACTAATATTGGGCAGTTAGCAACATATGCTAGAAATGGTAAAATGTCTCTTGAGTCACTGAAGTTTAGAAAATACTGGTAGGAGATGCTGGGCAGGGGCCCGATGGAGCATGTGAGTCTTGATCTCAGAGTCGTGGGCTCAAGCGATAGAGATTACTTAAAACCAGGAAACAGGAAAGGAAAGTATATGAAGAATATATTTGAGGAATATATTCTTCAAAGAAAATATCACAAGAAAATATAAAAGATGACACCCTTTATAAAAAAAAAACAAATATGAGCCCCGACTCCTAGGATTTGGGACCATTTCGAGTGTTTCATGCTCAAATTGCCAATATGGCTTATACGGGAGATCAAGTAGTGAGAAAGCAGTAGAAGAGGCTTCATTTTTTGAAGTCAGACAGAACTGGAGATGGAATACCGTCCTTTTCGTTGAAATTGCTCTGCCACCTTGGGCACTTTATTATCTGCAGGATAATGATCATTTAAAGGATCTTTAATTCCTGGGGGCATTACTTTTCAGGGATTGTTGTGAGACTTAAGTGGCTGACACATAAAGCGCCTGGCAGGTGGTAGGCATGCAAAGCTGAGTGCTTTCCTCCCTAGTGGGTTAGATGTAGGAGGGAGCACACCCGCTGCCAGACCTTTGGCCAAATTCAGCCTCCCCACCCCGCCTCTGCTTCCTCATACTCTGTAACTGCACCTTGCTGTCAAGCACCAGTGCCCATGTCATTATTTAACATCCTTCCAACAGAATATAGATGCCATGGGAGGAGGGACCTGTTCATCTCACTCCCTGCTGCGTGTCCTTTTCTATCACTGTCTGGTTTGTAGCCCTCAGTGAAGAGCTGTGGAAAGGGAGGTGGCCTGACTGTGAAGTGTCCCCCTGTTGCTGTTCTCTTGTCCCCTGGGCTCTGCATGGCAGCTGCACGTTATTGGGGCCTCTCATGGTCCTTTCATTTATTATTCTCTTTAATGATTCTACTTATTTGAGAGAGAAAGTGAGTGAGATCAAGAGAGATCATGAGTGGCAGGGAGGGGCAGAGGGAGAGGGAGAAGCTGACACCTCTCTGAGCAGGGAGCTGGACATGGGGATCATGACCTGAACTGAAGGCAGATGCTTAACTGACTGAGCTGCAATGGTGTCCCCCTACCACCTTTTTAAAAAGTGACTTCTACACTCTAGGAGTAGCTTGCAGTCACGACCCCGAGATCAACAGGTTCATGTTCTAGTGATTGAGCCAGCCAGGTGCCCCTCGTGGTCCCTTCTTATGAAGAGTCTCCGTGAGGGGAAGAGGAAGGTGCCTTCTCCCTGGGCATCTATGGACAGTGTCAGGTGAAAGGAGGGTATTCCTGCCCTTCCCAGTCGAAAGCTGAGAGAAACTCTTCGCATTCTCATAGAAAATGGGGTTTGGTTTCCAACTGGCTTAAAAAGCCTGTTTAAGGGCAGCCCCGGTGGCCCAGCAGTTTAGCGCTGCCTTTGGCCCAGGGTGTGATCCTGGAGACCTGGGATCGAGTCCCAAGTCGGGCTCTTGGCATGGAACCTGCTTCTCCCTCGACCTGTGTCTCTGCCTCTCTCTTCTCTATCTCTCATGAATAAATAAATCTTTAAAAAAAAAAAAACCTGTTTAATTCAGAGTGTTACAGATTTCCAGTGCTGAGTTTTTCATTCTTTGTTTGCAACGTTGGGAAATACCAACTTTTTTTTTTTTCCTTTAAATAATTGTTTGATAGAGAGGGAGAGGCAGAAGGAGAAAACCTGAAGTAGACCCATTACTGTGCAAGGACCCCAAGGCAGACCTGTATCCTATGACCCTGAGAACATGACTGAGCTGAAATCAGGAGTGGATGCTTAAGCAACAGACTCACCCAGGCACTTCTACCAAGTGTTTTGTATAACTATGTGCATTTTGACTCTTGTACAAATAAGTGTACATTGTACTACGTGGTTGTTTATTTGATTTCTCATGCAACTCTTTACTCTTAGATTCTGAAATATGTGGAGTGCTTCACTGGACCCAATATTATGGCCATGCATGCAATGCTTATAAACAAACCTCCAGATTCTGGTAAAGTGGTTTTATTTTAAGTAGAAGCCAAAAAAAAAAAAAAAAAAAAAAAATAAAAAGAAGAAAGTAAGAAAAAGTTTCAAGGATTCAAAGGATCGCTTTGTGATAATGCTGAATTTAAAAAACAAATGTGGGGACGCTGGGTGGCCAGTGGTTGAGGGTCTGCCTTTGGCTCAGGTGTGATCCTTGGGTCCTGGGATCTAGTTACATCAGGCTCCTCGCAGGGAGCCTGCTTCTCCTCTGCCTGTGTCTGTGACTCTCATGAATAAAAGATCTTTAAAAACATAAAATAAGGGCAGCCCAGGTGTTCAGCGGTTGGCGCCACCTTCACCCAGGGTGTGATCCTGGAGACCAGATCAGTCCCAATGTCAGGCTCCCTGCATAGAGCCTGCTTCTCCCTCTGCCTGTGTCTCTGCCTCTCTCTCACTCTCTTGTCTCTCATGAATAAATAAATAAAATCTTTAAAAAAAAATGTGTATATATACTTTAAGTCTTAAAACAGTATGTAAAAAAAAAGTAAGTTTCATCGTGAGTAGGGATTTCAGATGTCAACTATATGGTTATTTTTTCTTACTTTTAAAGATTTTATTAATTTTTTTGAGAGAGGAGAGACACATAGAGGAAGGAGAGAAGCAGATTCCCTGCTAAGCAGAACCCTTGCAGCTTGATCCCAGGGCCCTGAGATCCTGAGCTGAGAAAAGGCAAATGCTTAACCCACTGAGCCACCCAAGAGCCCTTAGAGGCCTTTTATTAACTTAGTTAGCTGATATTTTTTGCATCAGCCACTTAGAAGGCTAACAGGGAACCTCAAATTTGGTTGCTCTCTTCAATTACTCAAACTTTTTTTTTCTTGAATTCTAGCTTCTATGCCCAAACCACAATTACAAAGGAATAAAACAATAGAATTCATGACATGTGTATGAATTGCTAGTGAATGTTGTGTGTCAGTAAGTCCTCGGCTCCCAGAAACCCAGAAAAAAAATAGAGGATCTGGAGTTGTCCTGTGGATTTGATATTCAAATTTGATGCTTATCTCTCTGGACTGATTCTCAATAATGTTGTTTCACTTCTTTGGGTTTTGTGGGAATAGTCATTGCTGTGGTTTTGCAGGCAAAAGAGATGAAATCTGAGATGCAAGTGTGTATTAACAGCAGGTTCTGTTTCAGGCAAGAAGACATCCCGCCATCCCTTGCACCAGGATCTGCACTACTTCCCCTTCAGGCCCAGCAATAAAATTGTCTGTGCTTGGACAGCCATGGAGCACATCGACAGGAACAATGGCTGTCTGTGTGTGTTCCCAGGCACACACAAAGGCTATCTGAAGCCACACAATTATCCCCAATGGGAGGTATGTCTGCGTAGAGGAGGCATCATTTTTTTGTTGTTGTTTTTTGTTTTTTGTTTTTTTTTAGGTTAGCTTTTTTTTGTATTTTTTTATAGGGTTCGATTTTTCAACCTATAGTATAATACCCAGTGCTCATCCTGTCAAGTGCCCCCCTCGATGCCTGTCACCCAGTCACCCCATCGCCCTGCCTGCCTCCCCTTCCACTACCCATTGTTCCTTTCCCAGAGTTAGGGGTCTCATGTTCTAGCTCAGAGGAAGAATCTGTTTTTTGTTTGTTTTTGTCGTTGTTTTCTTTTAAGATTTTATTTATTTATTTGAGAGAGAGAGAAAGAGCACAAGCAATGGGAGAGGAGGGGAGGAGAGAGACAAAGGGGAAGGGAGAGGGACAAGCAGACTCTGCTGAGCACGAGTCAGATATGTGGCTTGAACTTCGCACCCTGAGATCATGACCTGGGTTGGCATCAAGACTTGGACGCCCAACTGACTGAGCCACCCAGGCACCCCTAGAGGAGAAATCTTAACCAGAATATTGTTTGTTTTGATTTCACATCACTCTCCCTAAAGAGCTTTAACAATCAGATGGCATTTCCTTCCTTACAAAACATCATTATAGGATTTACAATTAGGGTCAGGGAAGATTCAAGGATGTCAGGTAAAATAACCATTTTTCCATCAAGAAGTGTTGGAAAGCTGACCAGTGTGGGGCACTTTGGTAGGTACTATATAGGATATGAAATTATCAAGCCCAATTGCACAGGTAAGATGTCAACACTTGCAACACCACATGCATGTGTAAAGTGCCAACTACTTCTTACCCACTGATTGATGGCTCTTGGCATAAAGAAGAGAGAGGAATCATCTCTTTACTGCTAGAGAGACCAATGAAGACTCTGGGGAAGCATGAGTAGTATTCCATTGCATGACTGTTACATGGTGTATGGAATTGAGCTAGTTGAGGATGGAAGAGTATAGAAGGCTTTTGAGCCCATGAATGGTGAGATCAAATTGATCCTTCAATAATGATAATCTAGAGGCTTAGAGCAGGATATACTGGAGGTAGGGCTCCAGAGGCAGAGAAACCAGAGAGGAGATGATAAGTGTTTTAGGTATCAGACAATATGGTCTTGAAATCCCATAATGATGGTCAGAAAGAGAAGAGCACGGGTTGTTAACGCAGGAAGAATGAATGTGGTCTGTAGGAAGTAAAGAATATGGCTTTCAGGACTTCTGTCTCAATTAGATTCTTGCACTGAGGATTAGTGCCAAGGAAAATACTGGGGTCTGGATTCTGATATAACTGAAACTGTGAGATTCACAAATTCAGTTGAGTTTTGGGGAAAGTTTGGTGCAGGCAACAGAAGTGGGCTGTGGCTGACTTAAGCCAAACGAAGTGTTTTGGAGGGTGGCAGGCACCTGCTGAGTCCATGGAAAGGCTGGCTAGCTCTGATGAGCAGGAGAGTGGGGGTTATGTTCAGTGGGAACACTCGGGGTGGGGCACCTGGTGGGGTCAACTGAACTGTGATCATGACCAGTGCCTTCCATCTTCTGCTCAGATTCAAAGTGACCACAGTGGGCGGTTAGATTGACTTAGCTTAGGTCACGTATCAACCCTGGCCAGGAGAGAAGTGCACTGGATGAAAACCACAACTGAGTCCAGCAGGAAAGCAGTCCTTTCCCCAGAAGAATGTGGCACAGTCTCAGGAAGGGAAATGTGATGCCGTCCTTCCACCATAACTATTACTTAATGAAATAACTGACTTGGGAAATAGTTATAAAAAACAGAATGTTTTAATTTACTGTTTTTCTTTCCTTACTCTGCATGTGACATCAGTGCTTTCTGAGCTGAGAAAAATTGAGATTTTCTCTCTGCTGGTTTGGGAGAACAATTAGCTTCTTAGAGGTACTCCTGAGTTATAGAAGAATGGTTCAGGCAAAGTTCTAGGTGAGGAGAATATCATCCTGGGAAAGAATGATTATACATTCAGGCTTGAAAGGTGATCTCCCATGTTAACTGCAACATGCAACGTTGATCTAGATCCTCAATATAATACAGTTATGAAGGGTGAGAAGAAATTTCAGCATCTTCCTTTGCCTCCCTAAATCCATGATTTTAATATCACAATGTGACTTTCACAGCCACACATCTGAGAAGCTTTTGTATATTTGCAGTACCTGTTAAGAATCTATTTATCTTTCTCTTGGAAGAACTTAGGAAATCTACTTTTTAGTCATTGGGTTCCTCAAATACAGAGTTGGGTTCTCTTATGTGTTCTAGGGGGGCGTGAACTTAATGTTCTATGGGATCCAGGACTATGATGAAAACAGCCCCCGCGTGCACCTCGTGATGGAGAAAGGAGACACCGTTTTCTTTCATCCTTTGCTCATCCACGGATCTGGCTGGAACAGAACTCAAGGATACCGCAAGGTATGCATTACATCACCGTGCTTTCCAAAGACGAATAGGTTAGAAGCAAAAATGTCAAGATATGTGAAACTTTATGAGATTTGTGATGTTTAACTAAACTGCTCTTGCTCTGGTTTATTTACCAGGAAATATATTTGATACCACATTCTTTTTTGCTAAGTTATCAGTAGGAGGCCATGTGACCTCCGGTTCCCAATCCTACTGATCGTGAATTAGGAACATTCATAGAGTTGCTTGGTAGCCCACAGCCTGTGCTTTTGGAGACAGAAAGAATGGATGATGTACTAAAATCTTAAAATGGGAAATGGATATAGGAAATTTATGACGGCAGTTTATAATAGCTTTGTTATTGAATTGGCTGCCCAGAAATAAGATTTAGCAGCGAGCCATGGTTTTTGCCCCTTAGCTATGAATATATTAAAAACCTATTGATTTCATTGCTTGCATTAAAATTTGACAAAATTTCCCATATTCCCAGATTTCTCTCTTCTCAAAAATTCAGCAGCTCTGACAGTACTGTGGACTGACATTATTCCACATTACATGGCTCTTATTACGATATATAGGGGGTTTTTGGGGTTGAGTGAAGCGTGCCAGTTTGTCACACCAACACCCATTGTCTCCCTAGGTGCAGGGTTAGCTACCATGTTTCATCTTCCATTCATTCATATTTCCACCAGGTCAACAGGGCCAGGATGAGGGTGAGGCAAGAAAGCCCTCTCCTCCAGGGAAAATTTAGCAGGGGTCGGGGGATGGTGCCAAACACCTCAACAATCAAGTTAAATGATAGTTTAAGGCAGTATTTAGAAAATCAAAATCAATGCAAAAAATACCTTGATGAACACAATGCCAAAATTTTAAATAAAGACTAGATCAGACTCCCCACCAACATGATCCTCAGAACTGTACAAGCAGGGGTACAGCCACAATGACATAAATAATATGAATGTTCATGAAATTCATGAATTTGGCCATTTATCATGTGTCCTTGGTGTCAAAATTCAACTTGATATAAAAAATGGAATTTTATGTATATGCATCTGTATCAAAACAGCAAGCTAAGACAAATAGTCTTAAAGTCTGTATGAGTTAGAGAATTATATTACTTCCTATATGATCAGGGTTATAAACTGAGTAGGATAACAACATACTGAAAGATCTCATGTCAAAACCTGAAAATATAGTATAAAGTGATTACTGTATGAAACTAAAAGGTAAATGATAAGAAACCAAGTAATGTGATTGATAATATCCTAACTTTGTAATTTTTCAATAGTTTTTGAACTACTTTATTTGGGAAAAGATGAACCCCTACAAAAAGACTTAAAAATGCATATATGGTAATGTACTTATCCCCTTGGATGTCACTTTTTCTTGGTGTGGTTTGGGGGCTTCCATGGGAAATGGGGGTCCCTGTGTGGCTCAGCGGTTGAGCGTCTGCCTTGGCTCAGGGGGGTGATCCCAGTCCGGGGATCCAGTCCTACATCGCGCTGCTTGCATGGAGTCTGCTTCTCCATTGCCTGTGTCTCTGCTCCCCTCTGTGTCTCTCGTGAACAAATTTAAAATATATATATATAATAAAAATTAAAAAAAAAGGAAATGAATTTGTGACTCCACACCTGTCCACTGTCTAAAATCTCATGTAAGCAAAGCAGACAGCCCTTCTGAGAGGTGAGGTCATCTCAAGAGAAGAGAACTAACATGCGACTAGGAAAGTGAGTTTTAAGTTTATCTGCTGATAACCTTTTCAAGAATGGGAACAACCGGGCAGCCCCGGTGGCCCCGGTTTAGCGTGGCGAGCAGCCTGGGGTGTGGTCCTGGAGACCCAAGATCGAGTCCCATATTGGGCTTCCTGCAGGGAGCCTGCTTCTCCCTCTGCCTGTGTCTCTGCCTCTCTCTTCGCTCTCTCTGAATGAATAAATAAGTAAATCTTAAAAAAAAAAAAAAAAAAAAAAAAAATGGGGAGAACCAAGTAACCTCCTTTCCCTTAAGAAGGAAACAATGTGTACCTTATGTGAATGATCTTGGACTTCAAATGTCCTTTTGATTTGAAAGGGGTGGGTGTGTATATTATTTTCCTTTGCAAGGTATTTTTAATGTTGATTTCCTGATCTTTAGACATTAAAATAACAAAGCACCACAAACTCAGCTGAGTAACTAACTTCTGTGACTAAGAAGAGGATGAAGAACCCTGGAACCCATTCCTGTTTAGGACTGGGGGATATGCACTAGCTAGATAAATCACATGTTAAAAAGTTTAAAGTCCTCTTACTCTTGTCATTATGTTCTCAGCCCATTTTGAAAACAAGTATCCCAGGGAGCTTAAAACCTCTTGGAATTTCTCAGTCAGCCTTTAGCTGTACCTAGGGGAGAAAAGACTCCAACCCCAAAGAGGCTAATCCAAGACACGATGGAACATTCTAGAAATCAAATGCTAGTGAAATAGCTGATGTTCTAAAAGAAGACTTTTGTTTGGTTGTTGCTGTTAACAGATTTTTTTCTCCCCCAATATTAATCATTTCACCCTGCACAGGCAATTTCCTGCCATTTCGCCAGTGCTGACTGCCACTACATCGATGTGAAAGGCACCAGTCAAGAAATCGTTGAGAGGGAAGTTATGGAGTTAGTACACAGATTATACGGAATTCCGAAAGATACCAGCTTGCAGGTACGTTTGTATGAGATGAAAGATTTATAAGACTATTTTCTCAATGCATGACAATACTCATATCTATTTTTTTAAAGATATTCTTTATTTATTTGAGAAAGAAAGAGAGAGGGAGAGAGAGCATGAGCAGTGGGGAGAGAAAGAGGGAGAGGAAGAAGTAGACTTCCTGCTGAGCAGGGAGCCTGATGTTGGGATCAATCCAGCAACCTGAGATCATGAACTAAGTGGAACATAGAGGCTTAACCAGTGAGCCACCCGGCAACTCTGTTATCCCTGATTTAATTTGGAAGCATAATGTGCATTGTTTAGAGCACCGTGCAGAAGCCTTGCTGAGATCCACTGAGAATTTCAGCTAATACTTGCTTCCCCCACGTGGGGCACCTGAGCATCCCAGACTTCTTTATGTCTTTTGGCCGCCCTGTGCTGTGTAGGCTATCCTGTTCCAGGACAGGCAGGTAGGAAAGGAAACAGCAGATCTGGAGGAGAGCAAGTGAGCAACAAAAGCCACCTTCTGAATGCACATAAGGAAAGTTAAAGGTTTGGGATATTACCCATAGGCCTCCCTTAATTTCTCTACAACAGAGTATTTACATATATGCAGATCCAATAACTGTCCCAGAAGCAATTCTCAAGCAGGTTTCTGTGTGGGTCAGTTAGCATCTGGGGTTCCACGGAGCTGATGGCAGAAACCACTGATGCTTATCAAGAGGGGACATGAGACATTATTTCATATGCTTTGCTACTTAATACACAACACTTGTAAAGTAGTTGCGTGTAGCTAGTGGGCATTCAGTGCTGCCGATGATCCCCAGACAAATTACAGTCAAGCCAAAGAAATAAACATATTTGCCTGGTAGACAAAGACATTTTAGCCTCCGAACCAAGAGGCTGATCCTATGTTCAATTTGCAGAATCACCATATATGTTTTCCTAGGGGGTGACAGGACCTCCACGTAGACTGAATGTAATGATAACTCGGCCCCTCTAGTACTGTGAAGAGTACCGCACACCAGCACTACGCTACTGGGCCACTGGGAATCACCTTCTGAAAGTCATTCCCAGCTGAAGAATCTTACTTCCCCCTTGGCCCCTTCTCCCTTTAGAACCTATGAATCTACCCCATATCAGAAAAGACTCTCATTTCTCATTTGCCGTGGTGGGAAGTCTTGTCCTTCTCTCTTTGCCCAGTTTTTTAAAACGCTTTTATGAAGGCATCCTATTTTGTGAAGTGGGGCTTCCGGGCAACACACTGATTCTTGCAGCAGAAAACAAAGCATATATTGTGTTGGCAGTTTGTCAGGGTTGTAAATGAATGAACTGCCGCCAGTATTTATTTCAATTATTTGAGAGAGAGAGAGAGAGAGAGAGAGAGGAGAGAGAGAGAGAACGTGAGCAGGAGGTGGGGGTATGGGCAGAAGGAAGGGAGGGAATCTCCAGCAGATTCCCCACTGAGCCAGGACCCCAACACAGAGTCCATCCCAGAACCCTGAGATGAGTTGGACTCTGACTGAGCAACCCAGGTGCCCCAAGAAAGTTTGTTGACTCAAAAGTCTCAGTTGTTGATGAAGAACAAAGCAATAATACCAAATCACACCCCAATACCAAATCATGACCTGATTTTCACTGAGGAGCAGATCACTCTAGATGAGGCAGCGAGTGGCTAAAGGAAAGCCAGACAAGAGTACAGGTCTTCTTGACCAAACAGCATGCTAAGCCTGTTGAGGACACCTGTAGTCAACAGGAGCACCAATTGGCACAGGCTGACTGGCCTGACTGGCGTCTGGCTCTCTCAGTTTGTTCAACATGATTTCAGATGTTGACAAGTAAATTATTGGGAGTCTTAAAAAATGGTTTATTTACTGATAGGACCACTGTGAGAGTTTTTCCACTTAACTATTCGTAGATGCTAGAAATCTACTTTTTTCTTATGCTGAACACATTCCCAGTGTTCCGTGGACTCCTTGTGGTTGGCTTTATTTCCAGGATGTCTTTAGACTGGGAGGACAGCTGGTGAAAGGAAGAAGGACCAACCTTTGAAGTGGCCGTCTGCTGGAGCTCTTTGAGAGGAAACCAAAAGGAATCAAGATGCCTATGGAACCTGTTTTATTAATGAGCTGTCCTAATCTTTCTTGTCACTTGTTATGAAGATCACAACGCACTTACAGGGAACTTTATGGGATCTGGTTAGCTCTGGTGAGGGGCTGTTGCTTTAATGGATGAACAGGTGTAACAGTGGCATATTACTATTGTCAGGAATACTACTTTGCACCTAATAAGGTCACTGATGTCTAATTTAAGTGTGTTCAGTTACTTTCATCCAGTTAGCTCTTTGCCCAAGCAAGAAGGAAAGCTTTGAAACTCAGGGTCTGCTGACTTTTTCGCATCCCTCTTCTGGAAATCCCACCACCCACTGATTTCATGGCATGAGAGACTTCTCAGATCTAGAACACTGTCCTCTACACACACGTTTAATGAAGGGCATTGTGGAGTGAGGACAAGGGTGGATGTTCATGCTCTGACACATGTCCTTGTGTCCTTGAGTCCTTGCATGACTCTTCCAACCCAGCCAGCTTGCTTAAAGAAAAGCCAGAATTTTCCAAATCTTTCTCTGTTGCTGAAGAAGGAAGACAAAGGTGACTTCCTCTGCTAGTTAGGCAGCTGGAAACCCTCAGCATTTATGAATGAAACCTAAACTCTCTCAAGGTACAGGGAAATTGTTAGTTTCGATTTCTAATGGGCAGGAACTGGGGAAATTTGTTTTTTTTTTTTCATTTAAAGATTATTTATTTATGTTAGAGAGAGCACAAGGAGCAGCAGGTTGGAGGGGCAGAGGGAGTGGGAGAAGCAGACTGCCGCTGGGCAGGGAACCCGATGGGGGCTCAACCCCAGGACCTGAGCCTAAGGCAGAGATGTTTAACCCCACTGAGCCACCCAGGTGCCCCATGGGGACTTTCTTGTAATACAGAGCTGTGTTTCTACACCAGCTGAGGGTAGCAAAGACACCATACTACTGATTATTAAGCATACCAGTTAGAATTTAGATCAGGAATAACAAGGAGTCCTTTTCTTTCAATCTGCTAAGCAGAAGTTGTTCTAAATGGACGTTCACCTTTTTTGTTGGTTTCTTTGAGGACGCTTTCTTTCCTTCTCTTTCTTCCTTGTGAGAGAGCTCAGAGGGAGAGGGAGAAGCAGACTCTTTGCCTAATGAGGGCTCGATCCCCAGGAACCTAGATCATGAGATGAGCCAAAGGTAGATGCTTAACCTACTGAGCACCTAGGTGCAGGAGGACACACAGTTTAAGTTCACATCTGGCTGGAAACTGGAGAAGGTAAGACTATCCCTGACAGGGTTTAAGGAAATTGGATTATGGAAGAATTGTACATAAATGTACATAAGGAATACGGTGTAATCAGCATGTATGGAGCACTGTTCTAGCAAAAACATTTTTTAACTCTTCAAATTTCAAATACATTTGAAAAAATAAACTTCAATAGGAAAGCAGACAGCACAGTTTATGTCCCTTAGGCATTTCTGGTTGCCAACTAGTCTCTCAGGAAACAATCCATTTCCCATTTGTTCTGTGTCCCTGGTGTCCATGAATTCATTTCCCAAACATCCAAGCATCCATTCCTATTCAGCGCAATAGGACTAGATGTCAAAGAAAGACAACAAGTGGAGGAGTTAGGACGGCTCCTTTTGTCTGTGTGGACCCACCTGGGAGAGGTGGGCAGGAGGATCAGCTGTAGAATGGAGAGCTGGGACGGGATTACCACCGGATCTTGGCAGAATGAGGAGCAGCCTGGTTTCCCAGTGGCTGTAAAGGGGAGGGATTTATCCTGGGCTAACCTTTTATTTCCCCAGAGGCTCACTTCCAAGGGCTATAGGAGGTACTCCAAGTGCAGACCAAAACAAATAGAAAGGGTCCCTTTCGTTGATGATTGGCACTGACAGCCTCAGAAAAACAACCTTGGCTCCTGGTATCTGCTTGGAGTTCCTCCTTTGTGAGCCACAGACTGAAGCAGTTTGAAAAGCTTCTGATTGAATCAACAAAGGGTGGTAACCTTTCCCAAAGCCAATCCTAGTAATATGGCTGCATGGTTCAAACCAAATCCACCTGTGCAAGACCTTTTCCTACTAACCCCGGGCAGGCCGGCAACTCAGCTCCCGTACCCATCCTGTATGTACAGCATAGCCCATCACTTGGCCCTTGACTTTTCCGGAAGGGATGATGTTCTTTTTTTTTCATGTTAAGACCCTGCCTTCCCAAATAGAGAGGGTAGGCTCTTTGACAGCCCTGTCTATTCCTTTGCCCCTCCTGTCCCCCGTGACCACTTCCAGCACACTCACACTCGAGGCACGTACTATTTATGGCTTGTTCAATGTGAACACCAAACTTCTCATTTTTGTAGCTGTCCCTCCTACATAAGAGAGTGTCTTCTTGGAAATGTAGACACTTTACCTGCACGGTACCCATTATGATTCCCAGACATGTTTTTTTCTGAATGTTTCAACCACTTCTCCTTTTTTTTGAAATATATTTACTTATTTACTCATGAGACTTACACACACACACACAGAGGCAGAGACATAGATAGAGGGAGAAGCAGGCTCCCTCTGGGGAGCCTGTTGCAGGACCGAATCCCAGGACTCTGGGTGGGATCATGCCCTGAGCCCAAGGCATATGCTCAACCACTGAGCCACCCAGGTGTCCCAGTTCCAACCACTTCAAATTCCAGGGCTCTCTTCACCAAACCTCTCCCCTATAGGTGGTGGTATGGGGGGGCGGGGCACTGGAAAAGTGGTGACTGTGGCTGAGTTTTTGCTCACTCATCAGAACTCTAGAAAATGTTTCCGTTGAATTCAACATTTTGTAAGTTTTAGTTTTATATTCTTTATTTTTTAAGTTTTATTCATTTTTAAAAATGTAATCTCTATACCCAGTTTGGTCCTTGAACTCATGAATCTGCCATCAAGAATCAGATGCTCTACCAACTGAGCTTGCTAGGCACCCCCAGTTTTGTTTTTTGTTTGTTTTTTTTGGCCATGGGTGGATCCTGCACAGGGAGGGGCAGAGGGTGATGGAGAAGCAGACACATCACAGGGTGGGGAACCTAGAGTACAGCTCAATCCCAGGACCCCGAGATCATGACCTGAGCAGAAGACAGAGGCTTAAGTAAATGAGCATGCCCCCAGGTGTCCCCAATAGCCCCTAGGTTCAGTATTCTTAAAGAATTTTTTAAATGGTAGCAAAATGCACATAACACAATTTACCACATCATCATTTTTAGGCCTCTAATTCAGTGGCATTAAGTACAATCTAATCGTTGTGCAACCATCACCGTCATCCATCTCTAGGACTCTTTGGCTTGAAAAACTGAAACTCTGTCCATCATAAACACTAACTCCCCATTCCCTCTCCCCCAGGTCCTGGCACCCACCATTCTACTTTCCATCCCTATGAATTTGACTACAATGATAACTCAGACAGGGGGTGGTCCTACAGTATTTGTCATTCTGTGACTGGCTTATGTCACTTAGCATAATGTCCTCAGAGTTGATATATGTAGTAGGTGATGTGTGAAAATTTCCTTCTTTTTGAGCGCTGAGTAATATTATATTGTATGGATATACCCAGTTTTGCTTATCCATTCATCAGTCTGTTGACATGTGGTTTGCTTCCATCTTTCATCAAATGTGAAAATTGCTATGAACATGGTGTACAAATATCTCTTAGACACATTGCTTTCTTTTATTCCAGATACATATATTATATGTATATTTTTAATATTTATTTATTCATCAGAGACAGAGAGAGGGAGGGAGAGACAATAGGCAGAGGGAGAAGTGGGTACCCTACTGAGAGTCTGAGAGAGACTTGATTCCAGAACTTTGGGATTATGAACTGAGCCAACGGCAGACACTCACCGATTGAACCATGCAAGCGCCCAAAGATACATATTTTTAAGTAGGCTCCATGCAAGGCATGGAGGCACTCACAACCCTGAGATCAAGTCCTGAACTGAGATCAGGAATCAGACACTTAAGTGACCGAGCCACCCAGGCGCCCCTGGAGAACTTGCTGTCAATTTTTTGGTATATATACCCAGAAATGGGGTTGATGGATCATATGGTTTTTCTATTTTTAATTTTTTGAGGAACCCTCATACTGTTTTTCAATAGTGGCTGCACCATTTTGCATTCTTGCCAACATTACATGAAAGTTCTAATTTCTCTACATCCCCACCAGTACTTGTTATTCTATTTTTGTGTGTTTATTTTTCTGGTTTTCTTGGCAGTATTCATCCTCACAGAGGTGAGATGGTGTTGTGTTAGATATTTTTAACTAAGGTAAAAATCTTAGCTCGTACTTCCAAGGACAACTGGATGCTAACTATGCCTTCACAATGACTCAGGGACAAACCTATTGTGAGGATAGCTAGGTTTAAGCTAGAGGGTTAGACAAGTTTAAAAAAATGAGCTGGTGTTAAGAAGGGGGGTGATGATGTTACAAAGCTGTTTTCTATGTTTATTGTTTATAAGGACCATGTAATAAAGCAGGCACGCTTTCTGATTGACTCTACAGAGGAAAGCCTTGCAAATGAAGCCCTAGCATAATGATTCTGGGCTTCCCCTCCCTGAACACAGATGGTCCCCCTGGAAGCTTTGGAGGAGGGGGATTTCACAGGAACGTGGAAGGTTTTGGGACTCTGGCTCTGCCACTTCCTAAAAGTTAACATTCCCGAGCCTGTTTCCTTACTGTAAGGTAGCAACACATATGTCTGACCTCTAGGGTGACAGTAGAGGATAAACAGGATAATATACTGTGGGGGCATGCAGCACTGTTCAGATTCTTTTCAGGAATAAAGAATTGGGGCCCCTGGGTGGCTCAGTCTGTTGAGTGTCCGACTTTTGATTTCAGCTCAGGTCATGATCTCTGAGTTGTGAGATCATGCGCCACGTTGGGCTCTGCACCTGAACTCTGGGCCTGGAGCCTGCTTAAGACTCTCTACCCCTCTCCTTCTCCCTACCACCTCCTCTCAACAGCTGATATGTGTGTGCACTTTCGCTCCCTAAAAACAAAAAAAAAAGAAAAAAGAATATTATCTCTAGCTTTGAAAGGGCTGTCAGCAGATGTTCTTTCTGTCAGCCCTCTAGGGAGGGCCTCAGCTGCAGAGCTGCCTTGGTCTAGGTCATGTCCCTGCCCTGTGTCCACTGGCTGGTACAGCGTTAGAGCTGGTACTGCGTAGGGGGTATGAAAGCTGACACTTCTCAGCCCAACTCAAGGCAACTCTAAAGGGCCATTCCATTTCAGAATGTCTCTTGGCCAAGGGTGTCTCTAAGCTGTGCCTGCATTAGATGGTCCAAATCCTTTTAATTTTTGACTATGTAAAAGGAAAGCAACATATAAGTGGTTATTAGAATTTGCATTCCTTTCATAATAATGAGATTGAGGATTTGTCCCATCTTTATAGGCTTTCTGTGACTGACCAGCTAAATGCTGGTTTCTTCTTAGTTCTAGGTACACCTTCTTCTATAAAAGTTGTAGAAAAGATTTCACATAGCCATACATGACTCAAATGTTTTGAGAGATTAGCCTATTTTTTCTTTCTCATTCACTGCATGCCTGACTCCATGTTGTTATTCCCTGCCTCAGGGATTTTAACAGAAGCAGAATGTGATGTCCAGTCCTGAACCCACTGAGAGGGGCTGATATATGTCCTGGTAGGTAGGGAGGAAGGAGGGTGGGGACGAGGGTTTGGGCAGGGGTGATGTCTGAAGTATGTAACGAGGGCACCATTAATTAGATATCATGCAGACAGGAATGTGGCACATCTTGACAGTTTGTGAAGTTCCTGAGAAGTGGGTAACTCATCAGGCTTACTGGAACCACTCCAGGAAAATGGCCAGGCTCCGGAAGGCTCTCAAGGCAGGCTGTTCCCTGTGGCAGGTTGGGGCCTGGGTCTCACTTGCTGTCTCAGTCCTTGTCTACTATTTCCAGAGCAGCATTCCCTCTGCTTCCCATCCCTGGTTATCTCAACTCGGAGTAACTTACACCCAGGCCCCTTTCCCCAATGTAGGTGGGTACAAGATACATCATCCAGAGAAAAAGATCAATAAGGAATTGATGGTTTTCAATTAAACCAGAACCACCTAATACGTACATGTAGAACATTCCACCCCAAAGCAGCGGTGTACATATTATTCTCACATGTACATGGGACATTCTCTACAACAGAGCACACAAAGGACACAGGACAATTAGGAAAATGTAACTATCTCAAGCATCTTTTCCAACCACAGTGGTATGAAAATAAAAATTAATCACACAAAGATCCCCCAAAATGTGGAAATTAAGCAACATGCTCAACAAGTCATCAAAGAAATCGAAGGAGGAAAAATACCTAGAGACAAATGAAAACAGAAATACAATACAGCAAAATTTGTAAGCTGCAGCAAAATGATTCTAAGAGGGAAGGTAATAGCAATACAGGCCTACCTCAAAAAGCAGGAAATACCTCCAATAAACAATAAAATTTTACACCTAAAGGAATTATAAAGAGAAGGAAACAATAATTCAGAGCAGAAATAAATGAAAAAGATGAAAATGATAATAGAAAAGATCAATGAGGGGATCCCTGGGTGGCTCAGCGGTTTAGCGCCTGCCTTTGGCCCAGGGTGCGATCCTGGAGTCCCGGGATCGAGTCCCGCGTTGGGCTCCCGGCATGGAGCCTGCTTCTCCCTCTCCCTCTGCCTGTGTCTCTGCCTCTCTCTCTCTATGTCTATCATAAATAAATAAAATCTTTGAAATAAAAAAAATCAATGAAATTAATAACTGATCATTTGAAAAGATAAAATGGGTAAACCTTTAGTTGGAATAACTGAGAAAAAAAGAGAAAAATATAATAATCAAAATCGGAAATGAAAGAGGACATTAGTTTTAGTTATGACTGTTTAGATACAATACCGAAGGCAATGATCCTCAGAGAAAAAATTGACAAGTTGGAATTTATACCAAAAAAATCTCTACTCTGTGAAAGATGCTAAGAATGAAGAGACAGGCCACAGACTGGGACAAAGTCCTTATAAGACCTATACTAGGGCAGCCCCGGTGGCGCAGTGGTTTAGCGAAGCATGCAGCCTGGGGCGTGATCCTGGAGACCCTGGATGGAGTCCCCGTCGGGCTCTCTGCATGGAGCCTGCTTCTCCCTCTGCCTGTGTCTCTGCCTCTCTCTCTCTCTCTGCATCTCTATGAATAAATAAATAAAATCTTAAAAAAAAAAAAAACCCACATACTAATACGATCCAGCGGTCCTGCTCCTTGGTATTTACCGAACTGAATGTGACAACTTCTGTCCACCCAAAAACTTGTACCCGGATCTCTTCACAGCTTTACCCGTATCTGCCAAGACTTGGAAGCAACCAAGAAGTCTCTCAGCAGGTGAATGGATAAGTAAACAGGTCCACCCAGGCAAAGGAATATTAGTCAGTTCTACAAAGAAATGAGCGATCAAGCCATAAATGACATGGAGGACCCTTAAAAGCATATTTCTGAGTGAAAAAAGCCAATCTGACAAGATCAAATGCTCTAGGATCCCAATTCTGATAATCTGGAAAACGCAGTACTGTGGAGAGAGTAAAAAGATCAGTGGTTGCCAGTTTTTAACTTTTGGTAAAGTATGAATAGCTACTTTTCCAGATGTGTTATTTCTACTTACTAATCCATACACTTTTCTGTCTTTGAAGGCTTTGGTAACAGGTTTCAGCTTTTTCTGTTTTGAAGATTACAGAGCCACTGACAGCATCTAGATATTTAGGGATACACTCTTTCATGATCTTGATTTTAAGTTAAAAAATATACAAGAAGTCTTGTGTAAAAGGAGGATTCCATGTAGAAAATCAAATCAAAGAGGAAAAGTTCTTGTTTGGTTTTAAAGATTTCTTTCAGTGAAGGTGACTCGGTGGATCAGTTGGTTAAATGTCTGCCTTCGGCTCAGATCATGATCTCAGGATCCTGGGATCAGGCCCCCAGCTAGTCAGACTCCCTGCTCAGCTGAGAGGGTGGGGCATGGGCTGCTTCTCCCTTTCCTTCTGTGTGCATGTTCTCTCTCTCTCTCTCTCTCTCTCTCTCTCTCTCTCTCTCTCTCTCTCTCTCTCTCTCCTCCTCCTCTCCTCCTCCCTCTCTCAAATAATGAATAAATCTTAAAAGAAACTTTTTAAAGTCTTTTATGGGACCTATATTTTCTTGAATTAAATTTTGTAGTTCTAGAACAAATAGGCGATCTAAAAAGGTGTTTATCCGTGTTACTTAAGAACAGAGGCTTCCCTCTGTTGTAACCCACAAAAGTGAGAGGGACTGTGGTCATTAAGCACAAGCGCTGACTCCTCGAGTGTCCGCCTGAGAGAAACAGCACCTGGCCCAGGAGCCTCCCAACGCCTCCTGCCTCCAGGCACCAAAGCCTGGACATCAGAGCCTGCCTGTCCTCCCCAAAGGAAGCGCCCCTTGGAGATGAAGCCCCAGAAGAGGCTCGGCTTGGATGCACCCTCCACGAGGAGCCAGAGGGCAGCCTTTCTGCAAGTGGGATTGGAACTCAAGCCATAAGTACGCTGTGCGGGACCCGACAGGCTGCTACGGAACTGACTGTAATTGGACATTTTATAGGGATTTATACACATGTTGGTCCTCAAAGCGACAAACCAGTGCTCTACACAAATAAAATGTGTTGGAAACCTCTGAGTAAGGTGAACATACTGTTGGGCTTTTTTTTTTTTTTTTTTCTTTTTTTTTGGTATACTGGTGATGACTAAATCTGAATTCTTTTGAATGTCCATCATGTCTTGAATGCTGCTGGCTTCTTCGGTGGCAGGTCTCCTGAGAGGCAGGGAGCTAAGCAGATGATGTCCCTGAGGAAATCATCTTCGTGAAGATTGGATTTTGTAAAATGCAGGTCTGTGTGATTCATGTGATCCCGAGGAGGAAGAACTGGTCTTTAAAGCAGGGTTTCCCAGAGTGCATTCCAGATCATCTGGGGGTGCTTGTCACGGGCACGGTCTCGGGTCTCGCCACAGACCCGCAGGATCCGAGTTCTGGGTGGCCCAGGGAGTCTGTCTTCCACCAGCATCCCAGGTGGCTCCGTGCACTGAAGTTGGGACCACAGATCTGAGGAGTGTCCCAGAGGGCCAGGAAGAGGCAAAGGAGGGAAGGAAAGTGCAGTTGCTCTGGCAGCACCACTCTGGGCCCAGCAAACACGCACCCACGCCCAAGAATTTGGAGAGTTCCTTGAAGACAAGTGATTGAATATTTGACCTCTTAGCAAAATCTGTGTAGGAGATCTTCCAATTTGGTGAATACTTAATAAATAGACAATTATTTGGCTTCCTGATAGCATTTTAAAACTTCACATTGACCTTGGTATAGTGAGTTGTTCTCCTTAAATCCTATGATTTATCCAAAAATAGCTTGTTGGGATCCCTGGGTGGCGCAGAGGTTTGGCGCCTGCCTTTGGCCCAGGGCGCGATCCTGGAGACCCGGGATCAAATCCCACATCGGGCTCCTGGTGCATGGAGCCTGCTTCTCCCCTCTCTGCCTTGTCTCTGCCTCTCTCTCTCTCTCTCTCTCTGTGTGTGTGACTATCATGAATAATAAATTTAAAAAAAACAAAAAACAAACAAAAAACCACAAAAATACAGCTTGTTAAAATGCACGGCATTTTAAACTACAGTCTGAAAGGGCACGGCCCTGGTGAGGTAGGTTATTCCTATGGGCAACAGGAATTACCTGTCAATATCAAGGCTCAGCTTGTTATATTTGCGCAGGCTGTGTTGAAACTTGGAATTCTGCTAGGAAGATATGCTGAAATACTTACTGTGTAAGCAATATGTACTTTTTGGCCAAATATTTTTAAAATAACTTAGTACGTTTGTCTGTCTGCAATTCTGCATGCCTTAATGAATAAATGGGAGTGCTTTAAGTTGTTCTGATCTGAGATGTTTGAGCCAGCAGTTTTGGTCTGAATTTAGCGTTGCCTTTCAAGGAGTTATAACCGAATTCTAAGTTTTACAGTTTTATTCTGTAAAGAAGACCAGAATAGCTATACTGTACTACTACTACTACTGCGATGCTTTTCTTTATTTTTAGAAGTAATAAAGCAAGCATAGATAATGATGCTTCAGATACATAAGTATCTTGTGTGTGCATGTATGTGGGTACACAGAGAGAGGTCTAGATTTCCCCCAACCTACCTCCTTGAGCTTCTCATCCCCCAAGCTCGGAGCACCCTTTTTCTCTAGACAAGGTATTGGTTGCATAGATAATATATTTACTTTCAACAGTAATTTTGCACCTTTTCTCACTAGAGAGAATAGTGCATATGGGGGCACCTGGGTGGCTCAGTTGGTTAGGCGTCCACCTTCAGCTCAGGTCATGATTCTGGAGTTCTAGGATTGACACCTGTATCAGGCTGTGCACTAAGCATGTACTCTGTTGTCGCACTGCTTCTGCTCCTAACCCCTACTTCCTTTATCTCTCTCTCAAATTGATGAATAAAATCTTAAGAAGAACCAAAATGATGACATATTTCTAAGGTGAGACATTCCTGAAGTAACTCTTTAAGACAAAGAAACAATGAGAAAAATGAAGAAGAAAAAGAAACAATGAGATGCTATGTCAATCATCTGCAGAGACTGGATGAAAAGATATTCTAGAAAGAATTTCTAGTTCTTACAGTCATTATGGAAAGCAGTATGGAAGTTCCTCAAAAAATTTGAACTAGAACTACCATATGAGGGGCGCCTGGTGGTTCCGTGGTTGAGCGTCTGCCTTTGGCTCAGGTGGTGATCCCGGGGCCTGGGATCAAGTCCCACATTGGGCTCCCCGCAGGGAGCCTGTTTCCACCTCTGCCTAGGTCTCTGTCTCTTCCTCTCTCTCTCTCTCTCTCTCTCTCTCTGTGTCTCTCTTATTTAAAAAAAAATAAAAATAAAAAAGAACTGCCATATGATCCAGTAATCCCACTTCTGGGTATCTATCCAAAGGAACTGAAATTAGATCTCCAAGAGATATCTGCACTCCCCCTCCACCTAGCACTATTCACAAGAGGCAAGATAAAGCAAACCTAAGTGGTGGTCAACAAGTGAAAAGGTAACGAAAACAAGGTACACACATACAATGGAATATGATTCAGCATTAGTGAGGAAGGACATCCTAACCATTTTGTGACAACATGGATGCAGCTTGAGGGCACTAGGTTAAGTGAGATAGGCCAGTCACAGAGAGACAGGTACCTCCTTCTCCCACTTACCCAAGGAATTTAAGAGTCAAACTCACAGAAGCAGAGACAATGGTGGTTACCAGGGGTTAAAGAGAGGGGAAATGGAGAGGTGACGGTTTAAGGCTACAAACTTTCAGTGAAGCTACATAAGTGGTTCGAGAAGTCTATAATACAGCATAGTGTCTACAGCTAGCAATGTTGCAATATATACTTAAAATTTGCTAAGACAGTGGATCTTATCTTGTGTTCTTCCCACATACAAACAAATAGTGAGGTGAAGGTATGGGAGAAAATTTTGAGAAGGGATGGTGGTTATGACCTCGATGGTGGTGGCAGTATCATGCATACTTACCCCAAAGAAACTGAATTGTTGGAACGGAACGGAAAGAAAAGGAGGGGAAGGGAAGAGAAGGGAAGGCCTGGCTTGGTTGGTGGATCCTGAACTACTGATGTTGGGGTGGTCAGTTCGAGCCTCATGTTGAGTAGAAATTAGTTCAAATAAATGAATTTAAAAAGAGAGAGAGAAAGATAAAACTTCAGAGTTTTAGAAAATTTAAAATACTAGACTGTGGATCACACTAGCTTCAGAGTCATTCCTTCAGGGACTTTCTTTTTCTTGAATGAGAAGCCAGTATGTTTCGGCAACCTCAGACTGGATCCCCAAATTCCTCTTTGGATCAGCACCTTACTTGTATGGGTGAACGACCATGTGAATTGTCAGAGCATCTGCACAGGGAGGGAGGGGCACAGTCACGTGGGATTAAACAGACTGAAAGTCCCGGTTGGGAGCATGGGTCATGTGTTGGCTCCTTCTCCCTGGACGACCTTCACCGGGTTAGAAGCCCTTGAAAGGATCTCTGCGATCTCGAGGAGCAGGGTGTGCGGGCATCCATCCTCTCCGCCCGGGCGCCCAGTGCGTGGACCCAGGAGGCCCGGGGCATCTCCGCACGACGGAGAATCCGGGAGTTCTACGCGCTCCGCCTGGGCCACTACTGCTCCTCATCAGCCCCCACCCCCCCACGCCCAGCCCTGCAGCAGCTGTCAGGCCCTGCTGAGCCGTCTCCTGTCGCGGCCATGAACCAGCGCCAGGCAGCCGCCCGCCTGCGCGTCGTGCTGGGACACCTCGGCCAGACCTCCGCAGGACCGGCGTATCCTTTGGGCTGCGGGAGCTCGGGCTGCAGGAGGGGTGGCCTCCAGGGTCCCCTGGGTCGGCGCCCGCGTCCCCGTGATGGTCCCGCCTGTTCCGGGCGCCCGGGGCGGGGGGCAGGGCGGCAGGCAGCAGGGGGCATCCGGCCGCCGGGAGGGCGCGGGCAGTGCGGGCCCCGGGCTGATGCGCGCCCCCAGCCCCCGGCGTCCGCGCCGTCCCGGCCCGGGCCCCGCGCTGCGGGCGGAGAGCAGGCGGCGTGCGCGCAGCTCCCCGGGCCTCTGGCCGCGGCCGCCCGGAGCCCGGGAAAGGCGAAGCACGGGCCCGGCACCGCGCGCGGAGCTGCCCGGGCGGCCGGGCGGGCGGGCGGGCGGCGCGGCAGCGGGACCCTCGGGCCGGCCGGCCCCCTCCGGGGGAGCCCGCTCTGGCCGCGGCCCCGGCGCTCCCCTCCTGCGCCGGGACCCTGCGTGCGCCGCCCGCCGCCCGCCGCCCGCCGCGCCCAGGGCCCGCGCTCTCCGCGGCCTCGGCCTTCACGAGGGCAGCTCGCAGGCCCGTGGGCGCCACTGCTGTGGCATCCAGGACACGTCGCTGCAGGACAGGGACAACCAAGTTTCCGGATAGAACCGGTCTCCTGATCCCTCTGGGGCCACTTCGGGGAGCCTGGGAAACGCTGCGCGCGATTTTCCCTTACCAAGGGGGACTAGTCTCTGTCCTGCTGTGGGCAGGGTCCTGAAACCTTTCCTACAATGAGACTGGCTGTTGTAGGATTGCTCTGAGTTCCAAGCCGCGATGCAGCGGTAAACGAAAGTCCAGCCGCCCTCCCACAAGGCTGATGAGGTGATCTCATCCGACGGCCAGAAAGCAGAAACCCAGGCCAGGGGAGGCACACTCTTGACCGAAGCCATTTAACTAAAGCAGTGTGTTCCCGGGACGGGCACCGTCAACAGCAGCTGGAAACTTGCTAGAAAGGCAATTCCAGGCTCATCTCTGACCCTGGACTCCAAACACCCGGGAGTGGGCAGCCCATCCATCTGTTTTCACTTGTTTCGGATACATGCCCAACAGTGAGAAGCACCAACATACTGGGACTAGGGATAACTGGGTCCAGTCTGGTACTGCTGTTAACATTTGATATCATGGGCCCCTGGGTGGCTCAGTCCACGAGGCATCTGATTCCTGTTTCTAGCTCAGCTCTGGAGTGGAGCCTGTTGATTTAATGGACTCTTTATTTAATTTTTTAACGAGCCTTACTCCTTCTCCTATTTTGGTCTGGACTGCCACTAACTTCAATACTTCTTTTGAAGACATTGCTCCTCACTGTTAGACATGACCTTACAATGTTTATTGTTCAGTAGTTTAGTGGAAGGAATAGTCACATAGAATAAACTAGGGAAATCTATGAAGGAACAGTGATGGCTCAAGTGTGGGCTCAGCCTTCTCTGCTGGGTGACCTTGGACCAGTTACTGAGCCCAGGGGTCCAGGCCACCTTCTCTGGGCAGCTGGAATGCTGATAAAGGTCTTGGGGCTTCCAGCCCCTCCTCAGGACTTTGTGATTGAAATGATGGAAGCAAGGGCGCATACCTGTCATCAGCTCTGTGTGACTTCCCGATGAGGGCTAATCCAGGGCCAACTGTGGGTTCCAGAAAATGCTGACTCTGAAATTTAATTTTATTTGCCTTAATTCATATTGTAGGTAGCTTACCCCACTTCGGGGCTGTGTCTCCAAACCTTCCATCCTCCACAATTCCAGTAAGTAGATCTAATGGTCATTAAAAACCATATGATATACATATACAGCTTTTTTCTAGTGGTAATTAAGATATAAAATACAGGGATGCCTGGGTACTCAGGCAGTTGAGCATCTGCCTTCAACTCAGGGCGTGATCCCTGTCCAGGGATCAGGTCCCACATCAGGCTCCCTGTGAGGAGCCTGCTTCTCCCTCTATCCTCTCGCTCTCTTCTCTGTGTCTCAATAAACAAAAAAACACACAATAAATAAATATTTTTTAAAAAAAGATATAAAATACAACATATCATGTTGTCCGGTGAATTTATTACACAGGGGTGGGGCGCTTGGGTGGCTCAGTGTGTTAAGCATCTGACTCTTGATTTCTGCTCAGGTCATGGTCTCAGGA
The DNA here is from genome assembly GCF_011100685.1 of Canis lupus familiaris. NCBI lineage: Eukaryota > Metazoa > Chordata > Mammalia > Carnivora > Canidae > Canis > Canis lupus. The sequence continues at coordinate 46,377 of NW_023331445.1, forward strand.
TAATGGAATGGAGCCCATGGAGGGCTCTGTACACAGCAGGAGTCTGCTTGCCCCTTTCCGTCTCTGCTCTCACTGCCCCTGCCTGTCCTCCCCCCTCCATCCAAAGAGAATAAATAAATATTAAAAATAATTCATGGGGCAGCTTGGGTGGCTCTGTGGTTTAGAGCCTTCCTTCACCAGGGCCTGATCCTGGAGACCTGGGATCGAGTCCTGCGTCGGGCTCCCTGCATGGAGCCTGCTTCTCCCTGCCTGTCTGTCTGTCTGTCTTCTCTCTCTCTCTCCTCTCTCTCTCTAAATATAAATAAATAAATAAATAATAAATAAATAAACTATTTTAAAAAATAATTCATTATAAAAATCCTCTGTTGCCTGGACTTGTTCTAATTAAACCTAGGGAAATGTTGAAGACCTTGACTTAATTTTTATATGTATTTTAAACATTTAGAAAGGCAAAAAATTTTAGAAGTGTATAATCTGATTAATCTTTTTAAAGATTATTTATTTTTTTATTCATCAAGAGACAGAGAGACAGAGAGGCAGAGACACAGGCAGAGGGAGAAGCAGGCTCCATGCAGGGAGCCTGATCCGGACTGAATCCCGGAACTCCAGGATCATGCCCTGGGTGGAAGCAGGTGCTAAGCACTGAGCCACCCAGGGATCCCCTACCCCGGTTATTTCACATTCAGGCATGTTACACCTCATTGAAGTTAGCCCTTATGTGGGTCATACTGCTCTATTAGGTAGTATCTTTGGTTTATCTTAAATTATCTTTGTAGGAGAAGACATGATATCCATGGAATATTATCATAGAGCCACAATTCTGATGTAAATTAATGGATGGGATGCTCTGAGTTGTGCATAAACTGACTTGGATTTTTCAACTTTGATTTCTTCTGAGAATGTATGATTTTTTTTTGAGAATGTATGATTTAATATAAAACATAAAATCTGTTATATTTAAAATAAAATTAAAATATAAAATCTACTGGATTTGATTCCCACCTAAAAAACCATACTTATTCCTTACAAAACAAATTACAAAATCAGAGAAATAAAAGGAATTTTAAAAAATCATTCATAATTCCATTACATAAGGCAATCACTTAAAAACATGTTTTTAAAAAAATTTCTCTTCATTAATTTCAAGTAGTGTCTTGGTTTTGTGCAAATCTAAGTATATTTTTACTATTATAAGCACTGTCCATGCTATTAAGTCCTTCATTTTTTTAAAGATTTATTTATTTTTTTTATTTTTTATTTTTTTTAATTTTTTTTATTTTTTTTTTTAATTATTTATTTACGATAGTCACAGAGAGAGGAGAGAGAGGCAGAGACACAGGCAGAGGGAGAAGGCTCCATGCACCGGGAGCCCGACGTGGGATTCGATCCCGTCTCCAGGATCGCGCCCTGAGCCAAAGACAGGCGCCAAACCGCTGCGCCACCCAGGGATCCCTTAAAGATTTATTTAATTAAGAGAGAGAAAGCATAAGGGGTAGTGAGTGAGAGAGGGACAGAGGGAGAGAATCTCAAGCAGATTCCCCACTGAGGCCATAGTAAGCCCATGGGCTCAATCTCAGGACCCATGAGATCATGACCTGATGTGAAATTAACCAGTTTGCACCTAACCGACTAAGCCACCCCAGGGCACATGCTCTTCACTTTTAAAGCCCGAGTCCTATCTATCCCATTGAGTGGACATAAGTAATTAATTATTCTTCTATTTTTTGGTGACAGTAGTTAATGTTTTGGATTTAGACCTTTTCTAAATACATGTTGAGTTTAGGGGTTCCTGGCTTGCTCAGTCAGAAGAGCACTGACTCTTGATCTTGGGGTTATGAGTTCGAACTCCATATGGGATATGGATATAGGGATTACTTTTAAAAAAAATGAACAAACTTAAAAGAAACCATTAGACATTAATAAAAAGGTTCAGATATTTTCTTAGAGTAAATAAAAATAGAAATGCCGGATGGAAGAGTAGTAGAAACATTTCTCAGGTTCTTGATACATAGTTTGGGTTGTGATTTTTCAGTTGGACTTATTTGAAAGTTTCTTTCCTTTAGGTATACTCAGGATAATGAGTCCTAAGCCTAGAACAGAGAAATTTTATGAAGAAAATGGGTTTCTTGTCATTAAAATTTGGTGTCTGACCCGGACATTCAACGCTTTAGGTACAGTAACCTTTCATTATTTAAGAAATATGTTGTATGTTTGCAATGGGAACATGGTAGTAAGAGTAGTGTGTGCAGTTTCAGATATTTTTCAGGGACTGGTTACTTGGGAACTGGTTGGGAACATGAGCTCTGGAGCAAGAAGGGCTGGCTTTAATCTTAGCCCTTCTACTTAATCTGTGTGCCCTGGGGCAATTTACATTCCATGCCTCTCCTTTCTCATCTGTAAAATGGGGATAATAGTACTGAGCCCTAGTGTTGTTGTGAGGACTGAATAAGGTAAAAGACACACAGAGTGCTTCCAACCGGGCCTGGCCCATGGAATGGAGGAGAGAAGTATTTGCCATTGTTACTCAGATGCAACCAAATCACAAATTTTCCCCCACTGTTTTTCTTAGGCTAAGGAAGATGTGAGTTCTCACGCGAATTCTGGCCTCACAGTGAGGAGGCAGGGGCTTGTGAGCTGGCCATTTCCTCACCCTATGCTCAGAGCTGCTCAGTCTGGCCTGGAGGTCAACTTGGTGCAGAGACACCATCTCCTCAATCTTTGTGGATCTTTCCACAGAACTGGCCAGGCAGGTGCCTGGAGCCTGCAGTAATGACATCATCTGCCAATTTCATTTCCTAGGGACCAGTTTGAAAGGATCTGCAGAGGGGAGGTGAACCAAAACAAATGATAATAATGAGAGATGTTGTCCATTGCAAATCAGAAATATTCCAAGTGA
>NW_023331446.1:0-39781 GCF_011100685.1 Canis lupus familiaris
TCTGCTTGGTGGAGGAGGGTGGAAAAATCTTACAGTTCATTCTTCTCTTTCCTCCAACCTCAAACCATATCTACTCTAATTCCTAATATATCATGTATTTGACCAGTTTTTATTTCCTATCTCAGTAGGGTCTTTTCCTAGACTATTTCAAGGATTTTGACATTGGTTTACTTCAGTTTGCCTACTTCTTTACTTTTTGAGACTTGCATTTTCTCTCCCGAACACTCCCTAAACTTTACTTTCTGAACTTAAATTCCTCACCAACAACCAGAACATGCCTCCCCATTTCTCATCAATCTTCCTCACATTTGCTTATTCCTAATCATGAATCATAATATGACTTTTGCTAACAAAACTTACTTGAATCCATTCTTCCTTTGACTTATCTCATTTCTGGACAACTGAATTTGTTGATTTCTTCAGTTTAATCCTTTTCTGAACTCAGAGATTTTTTTCTTTTCTTTCTTTCTTTCTTTCTTTCTTTCTTTCTTTCTTTTCTTTCTTTCTTTCTTTCTTTCTTTTCTTTCTCTCTCATCTGCCTGGAACTCCTTTTCCATAAATCTCATACAGATGTTTAATTTAGGTATTATCTTCTCATTATTAACAGCATCAGAACTGGTGAATTCATACTGATCTCACTTTGATTATATAACATTCCATTTTTGTGGGAAGAGAAAGAGCATAATTTTGGAAATAGTTATTTGAGATAAGAAGGCCAAAGATATAAATTATTCTTGGATATCCATTTATCTTCTGTATTCATCATAGTAACATCTACAAATGCTTTAATCAGAAAAATTACTCTACTAGTAAAAGTAATTATAATAAAATGCAATCATTGGAAGCAATTTCAGTAAATATAATGAGTGAAATCCTTAATTATACATTTGAAAGAGAATAAAAAGTTTTTGGGTTTTACAAACGTGAAAAGTAACAGCATAAATTAATCTATTTTGAAAAAAATAAGTTAATCTATTTTGAATAATAAAAGTCAATCAAACTGCTTAGTAAGAAGATAAAAATCATTAATAAATTTCTCTATTATGGCTTCTCTATAATACTTTGTCTTTAAATAGGCACTATAAAATAATTTTTAATTTTTTTAAAGATTTTAATTATTTATTTGACAGAGCACACATAATCAGGAGAAGTGGCAGACAGAGGCAGAGAGAGAGGCAGGCTTCCTGTTGAGCAGGGAACCCAATATGGGGCTTGATCCCAGGACTCCGGGATCATGACCTGAGCTGAAGGCAGATGCTTAACCCACTGAGCCACTAAGGTGTCCCTAAATTTTATTATGAAAAAATTAGATGAAAGAAGACTAATATGATTCCTTATGTGAGCATCACATAGCTTCAATGATTATCAACTGAAGTCTAACATTATATTATTTATATCTTAACTGCTTCTATAAACCATACTTTTACATATGTAAAAGCTTAAATATGTATCTTTAAAAAAGAATTTCTTTAAAAAAATAATGTCATAATCATATGCAAATTTTAAAACCGTATCCTTTAAAAATCATTGTTCTTATGTTCCCATTGTCTTAAAAATTCCATTACTTTCATTTTGTTTGAACCAAAATTATTGTAATTTATATATACATGCACATGTTCACACTACACTCATTTATCTTCAAGTTTTGTCTCTGGTTTTGTTTTGTAATTTATTTGTTGACAAAATCTTTTTCCCATAGGATCATATGCAGTCTGTATGTTATTGATTACACCTTCATACTATTTTGGGGACATTTCTCTGACATCTGTGTTTCTGTGTTTTTAAAATGAGTAGCTAGATCTATAGGTTTCAACAGAATCAGGTCTAACATTTGGGCAGGACTATTTAAGTAGTATTATAAGTAGCATTTAAGCATATTATGTTCTTTCATCAGATACTAGATGTGTATGACTGTCTCCTTTTGTGATGTTATCAGTTGTGCTAATTGATATCTATATTTCCTTTTCCATGATAGGTTTATTAAAGGGAATTTAATTTTTCTTAAAAATGTGAATCATAGTTCCATGATAATCATAGTACTTTTGGCAAAGTTTATTCATTAGAGTCAGTACATTTAAAGGTACGTTTAAACTTAGCTCTGATAGAATTATCATGAATTTTGAATGGAAATAATATTTATATCCTGTTTCAACAACTGATTACAATAAATGCATTTCTTTAAACATGTTTTTATAAAGATGTATCATAAAATAAGGATGATTTACAGTACTCAGATGAGGCAGTATTTTAAAATATCAGTGGGATATCTTTCACATGTTAGAATTTAATATTTGATTTAAATAAATTTTTAAAATATTTGGCCATAGCATATATAGAAAATACACTCAAATAATTTTGGAATTTGTTTATAAAGCCCAAATCTAATAAGATGCAGTTAGTGTTATGGAAAATGTTGTTTCTCTTAAAGTTGAAGAAATTCTTTGCAATGAACTAGACCTAACTTTTTAATGCTCTAAGCAGTGACTTTCCAAGTTATCATTTCAATGAGTGGCTGCACTAATAGGAGAGTGCATATTTCTAAGCATGATACTAAGCAAAATTGTGACGTAAAATATAACTGCCACACTTTTTTAAAGTATTGTTGATAATCCCATTTTTTATGCAAAAGTAGCTCTTTTCATTTACTTCTATCATAAGGCCTTTCTTTTATTTCTCTAAACACACTATTCTACACCAATATGTATTATGTCACCACTGAAGTTTTCTTTCTTTTTTTGTACTTTTTTTCTAGAGTGTCCTGTCACACTAATAATACACACACGACTCAGCATGTTCAGATTTATATTCTGTAATAGCTAGTGTGTATGTTCTGATCTAAACAAAGTAATCTTTGGTATTTTTGACTTTATACTTTATCTTCCCATTTATTTTTTAAAAAATTTTAAAAATTTTTTTATTCATGAGAGACAGAGAGAGAGAGAGAGAGAGAGAGCAGAGATAACAGGCAAAGGGAGAAACAGGTTCCACACAGGAAGTCTGATGCAGGACTCGATCCTGGACTCCAGGATGGTGCCCTAGGCTGTAGGCAGGCGCTAAACCGCCAAGCCACCCAGGGATCCCTATCTTTCCATTTAAATTTAAAAACTATTAGGCAATTTTCTATGAAAGTGACATATTTATTATACATCATGAAATAATGCATATAATTAATTTGTCTTTAAATGGAAATCTTTAGGATGAATTTCTTAATTATATAATCTCATTTTAGCTTTACTTTTATGTTTAGCAGATATTAAGGTTTCATATAAACAGTAATGCCGTGGAACAATCAGCAGAAGTGTTTTAAACTGTGTAATCTACCAGTTGGTGACACTAATTTAATAGCAATCATTGAGGCTGGCTTATATAAGGGACTATTATAGTTAGCTTTATGGGAAATAAATTATACCATGTACTACCAGGTTAATAATGGATGATATGCTAAACTATTTGACTTGTCTCTCTTAATAAGTATACTTGGTTTTGCAAATAGAAAAAGCTTCTAAGTCATCTATCCTATCAAATCTCCCTACATCTTGAGTAGCTAGCTACCTGCTATGTGTTATAACTTTTTGTACATTTTCATGTTCCATTTTAAATTCCAGTGTAGTTAACATTTTTCATTATTGTTGATATCAGGAATATTATTTATTGTGGAAATGAAATCCTTTTCATATTTGTAGCAAATGTTTATACTCATTATACAACTTCTTGTTTTCTGGTATGTTTTAAAATCTGTACATTTTTATTTAGTAAAAGGTACTTGTCTTCTATTTTTGTATGTTTTCTGTTTTGCTAAACATTTTCCAACATTAAAAAATAATTTCCATAGTTTTTGTAATTTTATTTGAACTATCAAGCTTATTCCAAGTCTGTATTCAAATGAAGGCTTTTTCTGGCAAGCCAAGAAATAAAGACCCCAGAAAAAATTTTGTAAAATTACCTTTTTCATTTTCTCCTTCTATTTGGCGTTACTTTCCTATGGCTATTTCTTTTTCAGTTACATTCCACATGTGGGCAAAGAAAGTTTGGAAGATCCAAGATTGCATAACCCTTCTTCTAACTAGTGATCCTAGAGGAATAAAGACCCTCTCTTTCCCATAAAATATGTATCAGATCTCAGTAAAAACCCTAATTTGCTTGATTTGGTTCACAAAAGGAAGAGAGGACCTCTCAGTCACCCTAGAAAATCATCACTCTGAGGCAAGTAGTGGGTGTGGGAAATCTGACAGGCAGTCCCAGGTGGACCATATGCACTGAGAGAGAGAGAGATGGGCACAGAATATGCACACACTTAGAAATGTTTCTGAGAGCTGACATTTTGTTTGACTAACCCTGAAATTCATTGTTTCATCATATAAAGGAATAAAGACCCCCACCAAATATAAACAAATTATATCAAGATATTTTCAGATGAGATCCTTAAGTGTTTCGAGTGGTTCTACAGGGAAGAGTGCATCAGTTAGCATGTAGTGTTCTATGACTGAAAAATCACATTTTCCTCCCACTATCTCATTTATTTCTTATCGTTTCCATTCTGTACTGAAATGCCCATCTCTTTATATACATGTTCACCTTTTTCACTGGAGTGTTTATTTTTAAAGTTTTTGTCTTTGATAATTCCAACAACTGGGACCTATCTAAGACTAGTTTTGTTTATTACTTTCTCTACTGATGGTACATCCATTTCTTGTTTCTTTGTGCATTTTGTAAGTTTTGGTTGAAGTTGGATATTTTCTGTAAGCTTAAAACACTTAGGAAAATCGTATCAATGCATGCAGACACATTTCTTTTTTCTGCCAGGTTTTTACTGTGGGTTGTTGAGTCAGTCTATTTCAGAATTGATCTGGGTTTGGTCCTGTTGTTGCTATGGTTATTTGCACCTTACCACAGGCTTCAAATTCCTCTAATGTTACCTTGTTTTTAGTGTGGGAGTTGGATTGCTTAAGAATTTCAGGGATGTTGCTCTACCCTCAGTTTTAGGTCTTCCCTTTGTGACTACTCTTCGAGAAGATTACTCATGCTTCTAAATTTCCTCAGTGGTAAATTGTGTTGTCATTTAGTACTTGCTAGCCTAAGGTTTGGGGTGGAGACGGGCCTACAGTAAATTTCCTATTGTCTTGATTTAGCCTCAGACTCAGGCAGACCTTGTATCCCTGAGTCATGAAGGTGAGGTTTTCTCAATGGTCCTCTCTGTGCTCCACTTGTAGGGTGACTTGAATGGACTGAAGCTAGATTTCCTCGTTCACCTCCTAGGAGTAGCGGGAGTACGTTTCTGATCCCTTCTCTCGGCTACAGTGGACCTTAGCCTGAGTTCCAAAGGCAACAGTGTTTGCGATTCTTCTCCCAGTATCTTGAGGCTTTGCCTCATGGGAAGAAAGTAAAGAGGATCCTTCTGAGGTGTGTCTTTCCCACAGCATGTGCTGCTCCCTTCCTCTAGGTTTATACAACAAGAGATTCTTGTTCTGGCCCTTCATCCTGATTCCAGTCTTCCTCGTGCATAGCTGTCTTAGTCATTCCATGCCGCTATAATTAATCATCATAGCCTGGGGGCTTAAATAACAAACATTTTTCATAGTTGGAGAGGTAGAAAAGTCCAAGATCAGGATGCTGGCATATCTTGTGTCCTATAATGGCCTACTTCCTGATTTGCATCTGGTCTTCTTCTCTTTGTACCTTTACAAAGAGAGAGAGTGAGAGAGTGTGTGAAAGAGAGTGAGAAAATGAGTGAGAGAGCTCTCTCATGTCTCTGCTTTTAAGGGCACTAATCTCACTCATGAAGGCTCTACCCTTTGGACCTAATGTACCCCCAAAGGCCCTGCCCCCTAACAGTATCACATTAGGGTTAGAACTTCACATATAAGTTTAGGGGTGACATAAACATGCAGTCCATAACTACCCAATTAGGTTCATGGACAATAGCTTGGGAGTGAATGTGGATCTTGGATCTGAGGTTCTCAGGGTTTTATGTATCCTCATAATGGCCCACATTTGTCTTTAATAATTTTTTGAAAATATAACCTGCATTATTTGTAGCAGTTTGTATATCACATGGCATCTTCTGGATGTATGCAAATGCTTGTGATTGGTAACTCCTTGGAGTTGACTGTCTTCCCTTAGATTTCAGATTTTGCCTTGTCCTTATTTTTTTTTTCTGAGAAGTTCAAGAAGAGTTTTGCTTTTTTAAAAGTTATCTCGTATTTTTTGTTGAATGGGTGGGATTAGCATACTTTCTAGTTTTGTTTTGTTTTGTTTTATTTCCATCTATGGCGAACCCAGAATTTACCTGCTATTTTAATTTATTATTATGAATCATTTTAATTTACAACGTTTGGGTTGCTTATTCATATTTTCCTCAAAATATTTATTGAACAGATAATTTTATAAAGTCTATGCTAGTTTTAGACAGCATACAAAAATAAATATAATCATTGTTGGGATAATGGGAAACTATTGCTCACTCTTAATGTTTTCTTTTTTTTTTTCACATGGAGGACATACCATTAGAATATCTTTGATATCTCCATTCTTTCCTCCTTTATTTATGGGAAGATGAGTGGTATTTTGTCAGTGACTTTGAGAGTAGACCTGGGAATGTGTAGCTCAGTCCACTATTTTTCTCTAATTTTACAAGTCAGATTACTGGGAGCCCACATTTTGTTCTTCAGGACAGATTTTTTTTTCAAGCTGACTATACATGGTAATATCTGAAATAATTCCAAAGCTACCTATCATTGGGTGAGTAAGTTTTCTATGGGATTCGGCATTAGAATCTGTCACTGCCTTTCAACTGTATCACCTTCATTCATAAAATAAAGCAATAATATTAACAATAATAAAATTCTATTTTATATTCTGTATGCCTTATTATTCTTTGCCTATCTCAAGTAGATTTCTAATAAAGATAGATAGAAAAAGATATTACTTTCAAGTCCCTTCAAATAATAAGCAGCAGCATTATGACAGCCATTAATATTTTTTGATTGATGTATTTGCTAAGACCTCAATGCAATATCTAAAATAGTCCTCACAATTGTTATGAGGTTGATAGGAATATTTTTTCTTACGGTATATTATGGCCACTTATCTTAGTATCATCATGACTCATAATGATAACCTTTTAAAAATTCCTACCTCATAGAATTTTTAGCCGATCATTTCTATTTATTCCTTCTGCTCCATTGCAGCTGTTTTCAACATGTGTACTTATTCCTTGCTGTATAACCAGTTATCAACACCTTAGTGGCTTAAAATAAACAATAATTAACTCATAGTTTCTGTGGATTGAAAATCTGGGTGAACCTTGACAAGAGGCCTCTTGCTCAGGCTCTGTCACAGGCTATCACTTAGTTGTCACCTGGGACTCCAGCCTCCTCAAAATGTGCCTGGGGAAGGATCTGCATCAAGCTCACTGACATGGTTATTGGCAGGTCTCAAGTTGTTCTTGACTTTTGGCCTGAGATAACAGTTGATTGCCTCATGGACAAGGTAGCTCACAACATTTTGAGAGAGAAAGGGAAAGGGAGAAAAGAGAAGTGGGGTGTGGGAAGAGGAGGAGGGTGCTAATATAAGTGGCATATCATCTCTGTTGCCATATTCTATGCATTAAAAGCAAGTGACTAGGTTAAGCCCACACTCAAGGGGAAAAGATTATAGAAGTGCACGGGAGCTAGGAAGTGGGACACATGAAGTGGCGGCACTTAGTGTAGAGGAGTTTTAGAATCGTCAACGTTTGAGGTGCAAATGGAGCTATGAATAACAAGATTGGGCTAGAGAAATATAAATAATTATGTCATAGATGGTGCACTTAAATGTTTCACAAAAAGAAAGGCTATGGTTTAATTTGTGTTTTGCCTTGATCATTCTCCCAATAGTATGAAAATTTGATGTAAAAAGGTAAGATACACTGAGAGGGAGGATTACTTGAGAAGTAGTAGTTGTAGTCCCAGAGATTCAAGATGAAGACCAATTTAAAGTAAGTAATCAACTGTAAGGATAATTAGGTGAAAAGGTATTTGAGAGAGACTTAATGGGAGTCAGTCAGTTGTTGGCTAAGCTTATCGATAAAAGTAGAGATCTGGACTACTTCTTGAATCTGAGTTTTATGATTGGGTGGAAATTGATGCCATTGCATAGTTAGCAAAAGCAGGCATGAGGTAGATTTGAGCTAAGGAATAGGTTCAGGGTCAAAGAAGAGAAAATGAACTTACTTTTTCTCATGTTGAATTCTTGTTATCATTAGCACATCTAATAGGAGGTGTCCCACAAATATTCTGTTCAGAATCTCAAAACTAGAGATCTGAATGTGCTGGTTAGTTACATAGCTGTCATCTTTACATCTTTCTCAACTTACTGAGGAAAATTAATATTTTATTAATCTTTGAAGCTTCAAATGACTGATATCACATAAGTTGTAAGTTCTTATGGTTTCTTTCTCAAAAAATAAGTTACAGTGAACTCAAGTTTCTTGTACTGTTCTAGTATTCTTATATTTCCTATGGTGTGGAGGTTGCGAATGCCTAAAGTTTTAAATTGGCATAGAATGCTTAAAATTATGGTAACATATTTGATTGAAGTATTCATGATTGTCCAATTATAATTATAAAAATAAGGTCATGGGAAAAAAAATAAAAACTCTTTTTAGTCCTTAGTGGCAGATTGATATGTGACCACTCATTTGAGCAAAGAAATTTCTACATTTCTTCATAAACTGAAACTAATGTGGTTATTTATATGATGAGGTAGAAAGTAGACTTTAAAGATTTTGATTCAAATTCAACTGGAATAAGACATCAAATCAATATATTGAAATTATTCTATCATCCATCTTTTCTTGAATGGATTATATTGTTTTAAAAAAAGTTAGTTTATTTTTTCAGTCATTCTGATTAACTAACAATCTTGCCAAAAATGGAATGCCATGGCTAAAAAATCAGTATACTCAACTCAAATGTTCAACATTATTCTTAATACAAATAGCTTGTAATACCCAATAAAGTCACTTTTCTTTGACATGAACTAAAATATCTAATAAAGGGGTGGCAAAAGCACTAAAATGAAAGCCATCATTATATTGAGTTAGAAAGAGATTTATTTAACTGGTTAGGATTCTCACTAGAAATAACTGCATTCAATTTGTTAATAGTACTGTGAGGTTTTTTATAGGCTGCAATTTTTTTAACTGTTCCACTGATAGTTCAACATTCAGGACTAGCTTTAGTTCCACCATCAACTCGCTGTGTGAATTTCAAATTTACATTTGGCAAACAACAGGAAATTACTTTACCTACAGTGCTTATTCTGAAATATAATTTAGGATATGGTGTTTATTCTTCTGTTTTTAAATAGCATCTACTGAGAAATCACTTTTACTGGGAATCCAAACAACTGGAATTTATTTCATGCTCTATAATTTTATGAGAAGCAACTGAAAATAAAAAGGCTGATACCATGACTGTATCCATAAAAGGAACTTAGAGACTATGGTCAGTACAAAACCTATATTAATGATCCTACTTTTGGCAACAAAATACTGGATGTGTATGAAACAAACACATGCATATTAAAGATGCCTATTACTGATTGAACTATTAGAGGAAGATGATAACCTATTTTCTGAGAATTTTGGTTCTGGCATCTAACTGCCCAGATTTGAAACATTATGGCTCACTGTTTTTGTTTTTTTTTTAATTTTTATTTATTTATGATAGTCACAGAGAGAGAGAGAGGCAGAGACACAGGCAGAGGGAGAAGCAGGCTCCATGCACCGGGAGCCCGATGTGGGATTCGATCCCCGGTCTCCAGGATCGCGCTCTGGGCCAAAGGCAGGCGCTAAACCGCTACACCACCCAGGGATCCCCTCTCACTGTTAATTATAGCATTAAATGCAGGTTATGTTACTTTAACTTTAAAAAGTTGTAAAATATATATATATATATATATATATATATATATATACACACACACACACATATTTGATCTTGAATTCATTAGAAATGTTTATTCATTTTTGAAAAATAAACATAAAATAACTGATAATAATCATCTCCATTTTATAAGTAAGGAAACTGACATAACCATGGTTGAGGAGCATCCCAGATTTATCAGCTAGTATGTCTACAACTATGTTCTCACACTGACTTAGTCACCATAGATACCTAGCATATTTGTTTTATTAAGAACACTGTTGTACCTGTATTACTGCAGAATAGGAAATAGGGCAACCTAGATATCTCATAGGACTCAAAGAAATATTCTGTATCTAGAGAATATAGTCTGAATTGAAAATTATAAATATAATTTCTGTATCCAAAAGGGATTACCAAAATAAGAATTGGGGTTTTAGTTGATGATAAATTTAATGCAGTTATTTTAGGTGCTATTTACTAGAAAATACCAGATAATCCTAAATAGCTATTGTCATTATTATTCTTTGGGTATACCTAACTCTGCTGTTTAAAAAAAAAAAAAAAAAAACTAAACTAAATTTGCATTTCTCACTCTTTCCTTATTGGAGTTAATGAATTACAGTTATAGATTCATTGCATTTATGTAGATCTCCCTCTGATTATTTTTCAACACTCTGATGTATATTTTATTATTTTCATGTCTAAATGTCGACTTCAGTGGCCAGTAGACCCATGGAATACACATGCAGCCTGTACTTTCTCTATGGTTGTTCAGGAAGTCTTAATACATTTGGTTTTGTTTACTCATTTGTTCTAATTATCTATAGATATCTGCATTTGTGGACTTGCTCATGTTTCATTTGTATTGGGAAATAGAAATTCTATAGGTATACATATATACACACATATATATGATGAAGTATTACTCAGCCATCAAAAAGAATGAAATCTCGCCATTTGCAATGATGTGGATGAAGCTAAAGCATATTACGCTAAGCAAAATAAGTCAGAGAAAGACAAATACCACATGATTTCACTTGCATATGGAATTTAAGAAACAAATAGTTGAACATCGTCTATCTCTTTCATTTTCACCACTTACAATATAATGATTATGGTTTCAAATCCCCCCTCCTTTTTTTAAAATTAAAAATAGGGAGCATTTTTCATGAATGATGACAATGGCACTCTACCATAGTGATCTTCCTCCAAAATGCTCGTAGCCCTGTATTATCATAAGGAAAATACCTGAAAACTCCCAATAGAAAGACTTCCTACAAAATGCTTGAGCCAATACTTCTAAAATTGTGAAGGATTTCTAAGAATCAGTCATAGTCAAGAGGAACTTCAGCAAGATGACCACTAAAGGTAATGTGGTATGGTGGATGGGACCTTAAAACAGAAAAAAGTACATCAAGTAAGAACTAAGGAATCCTGAAAAAAGTATACACTTTAGTTAACAATAATGGTTGGTTCACTATTTATGCATGTTAGCTAACGATAATATTGGTTCATTAATTGTAACAAGTAGACCATATTAATGTAAGATGCTGATAATAGAAGAATTTCAATGTAGAGTATATGGGAATTCTCTGTAGTATGTTTACAGTTTTTCTCTCAAACTTCAATTGTCCTAAAGTGAAAAGTATATTTTTTAAAAAAATAGACTTTAGAATGTCTTTGGTTTTGGTTTTGCTTTATTTTCACGTTCCTGAGGCTCCCACTCTGAAACTTTAAAACAACGTTAAAAAGTCTGCTAATAAGTATATAGATCAATCTCAGGTAAAATAAAAATTGATGTTTCCATATCACACATGCTTAAAAGAATGAAATAAAATTTCCCAAAGTGCAGTGTAAGACGGTTACTTAAATACTCAGAGTTGCCCTTCGTAGACTCTGAAAGAGAGATTAGCAGGAACATAGATTGCTAAACTGCCTCACTGCACTGATACTCCATGATTGACTTCCTGTGACAAATAGTAAATGAGATTTTCTTTTTCAGAGACTACAATGCCACAGTGACTAGTTTTTCTGCCCCAAGCATTGTAGGTAACCCAGAAGCCAAAATAATCTCTCTCTCTCTCTCTCTCTCTTTTGAGAAAGAAACATCACTTTTATTTTGTCAACAGAAGAGATTAATTTCAGCACAGCTGATCTCCATGAATACATTTTCCTTCAGACATTGCCAAGGTCAATGGAATTTGACTTGTCTGGTACATTTGTGCTGGATATACAGTTTTAAGCCTTCCAAAAGCAAATATAACTTACAATCTATCAAGGTTACTTTTTAAAGTTCAAGTTGAATATTTCTATTTTGAGCTCAGCCTTTGCAAGCTCTGCTGGTTTTTTCTCTTTGCCATATCCCTTGACTTTTTTTTAAATGTACCTAAAATTTCTGATTATATTGATTCAGACTTTTTAAGGGAAGTAGAGATTATTGGATCAAGATGGTGAATACCTATGTGCCCTGAGCTTCTAAGCATAAACTCACATTGATGTTTATCTTAATTAGAATAAACTATAATGAAGAAATTAGATTTGTCTATGTCTGGAAGAATGGGTGATTTGGTGGCCTTTGTAGATCATATGCCTTATGTGATTGGTCTATGTATACTTTTAAATGGATCGCATCAAACAGTATAAAAAGTACAGTAATGAAATAATGTGCGCAGCTGAAAAATAAAAGTCTTGAACTTATATACTTTACATCATTTGGTTTTAAGCTAAATTTAAAATCCTAGATATTTATCTTCACATATTCAATCCGTTTGAAAATACCTCTAAGTTTTTGTGATTTATGATTGGTCTGGATGAAGGGCTCCATTGAAGCTGTTTCTCCAAAGTCTCCAATTCCCATATACTCAGTTAAAATAGTTATGAGCTTTGACATATAAGAGTTCTGTTGTATATCTAAAGAGTAAAATAAGATTGGGTCCATCTGGGGTGGTATATTAATAAATGAATATTACTTTATTTTCAGTTAAAAAAACCTCTTCTTTGATACATGGACTTCTTTTCTCTATCAATGCACAATATAAACATTTTACAGTGTTCATTTGGAAATGATGATCTGCAATAATATAAATGACATTTTTAAAAATGGGAATTTCAGGCACTGAAAGAAGATAATATTACAGAGGTTAATCATACAAATAATTTAGCTTCTCCTTGTTTCTTTCAAAATCTATTACTATTACTCCTCTCCTTTCCTTTGATGATGGACCTTTTCATTTATTTTGAGAATCGTCCCTCCTGTACACTAATGTGATCTACAAATGCAACCTTCAATAGGAAACATCATGGTAGACTTCTGAGACCGGCCAATGTGTGCCATCCCCATTTAGTTAAGAAAAGGATATTTGACCAAAACTGAAATGGTCAGATTTATTTTAACAAATTGAAAGGGATACAGAAAAAGGTGAAAACTTTCCATAAACATTATTTACATTAAATCCTAGCTCTTCTAGTGTTTATTTGTGCTACTGTGTAGAGACCTCTTTCAAGAGAATGGAATCTACAGATAGGCACACATAGACAAAAGACAGATGAAATATTACTGAAGAACAGTTTTGTTTGGTTTGGTTTTCCCTTCAGGAAATTTTTGGATCCTTTCTCAAGTCTTGTCTAAGATTATTTATTGCTTGAGCTTCTTAGTTAGATTTTGAATATGTTTGATTTGGATTCCTGTCATTTTATTCGAAAATAACTGATTCATACCTGAAAGTATGAGGATGGCTACTTCCTTGACCTGTGGTCTTGGTCCTTTGTGTGTGTGTGTGTGTGTAGAGTAATATTGCATGTGACAGTCTATGACAATTAACTTACAGGAAAAGGGAAAACAGTTAGGAAAAGGGGCCTACAACAGTGCTTCTGAATAAAAGGACAATATAAACTATCTCACTAAAGAGAATACCACCTATGCTTTATAAAATTGTTTAGAATGATTGATTTTAGAATGAGAAGCAGAGTGTGCTCATGAGCAGAAGAGGGGCAGAGGGAGAGGGACAAACAGACTCGGTGCTCAGCACCGAGCCCAACACAGGGCTCAATCTCACAACACAGAGATCAAGCCCTGAACTAAAATCGAGTTGGACATTTAACCAACTGAGCCACCAGGCACCCCTCACCTTAAGCTTTTTAGGAAGTCATAACTACTAGAATAGTTTCTCTGAGGATATAATTTGTTAAGATCCACTTTGTGACAATGGCCACTGAAAAATCATAGTTCTTTTTTTAAAGAAAATCTACCCTCAAAATTATATAGTCTCCTTTGAATTCTTAAAATCTAAATGGGCAGAATTGAAGAATCCTGCCAGTAATCTACATTTAGCGCCATTTGTCATCCAATAGAATTATGACCCCATTTTGATGTTGAGATTAATGTTATGTTTTTATGGCGGGAACTCTTTATTTCCTTTCACCTGGTATACTTCTGGATTTCACGATTAAAGAACCAGCATTTACTAAGTTATAATTAAATTTAATTAATATGCATGAATGTTTTTCCTCTTACTAAAGGAAGAAAATATTGGAATTAGTTTTAGAGGATAACGTGCCAATTTAATACCGAAATCAGACTCATAGTATTGAAATTTTGGCACATGTTGCTTTTTGGAATATTCCAGTAAATCAAATAATTTCATGTGGTATATAAGCTTAATGGCATTTGAAACTGCAGTGCCCTGGCTTGTTTTAAATAAGAATTAAAGATGTGCCAACCTGTCACAACGCCTATGCACAAAGTACACTACAGTTCTCCACACCCCTTTGAGTTCATATCAATCATTTCAAAATTACATTTTTTCCTCAGAATGAGTGTCACTACCAATTTGAATAGTGGCTGTTGAACTGGAATTCATCCAAATTTTCAGCAAGCCATTTGGTTCATTATATCACAAACTAAATGACTTGCAAAACCATATTTTTTCATACTGTTTTCAAGCAAATACAATACTATCTCTTCAAAGATTGCTGCAATAAATTAAGATATTTTTATTCAAATATCTATTAAGACTTCTATTTTGTTCCTGCCTTTGTGCCGTTTCTGATTCACTTTCCAAAAATGAGCCAAATGCATCAAATGCATTTCTTAATATCAAATGTATTTTGATTCAGCAGGACTTTACCTCTGGTTTATCTGTGATCACCAAATTACACAGCAATCTTTGTGATGTCTCACCTCGGTTCCTGTTATAAGTGTACAACCTAGAGGCTATATGATAAAGATGCTGTTCAGGGTAAAATAGTATTGTGAAACACGCATCTGAATACAGAGTTTTGTTTTGTTTTGTTTTCTTTTTTTCTCATTTTGCCACATTTACCATACCTGGCATTTCATAAAAATCTTATGATTTAGGATTACTTTTGTATTGTTATCGGTCACTAAGTGTGACACAGTCTGTTGCATGGGACAGAAATTGTGCAATCAGCTGCAATGTTTCTTAGCAGAAATATCTGTTGCCCCCTTCTTTTTAGGTTTCTGTTTTCATTTTATTCGAGAAATAATATATAAGGTTTTATTTTTTCTTCAGGAGGAAAATAGTTTATCAACCACAGTGATTTCAATCTATATATTTGACCATAAAACTTTGTTCAAATAAATTCTGTAAACTCCGATGTAAACTATATTGGTAGATTACTACCAGTGATATCAAAGAAATATGACAGAAAACATGTTTCACAATTTCTGGCAAAGATTAATACCTAATACCTTGGAGGTATTGTTGAGTAAAATAAAGTCCTGATTGGGATATTCAATTACAGGTTGAAGACCTCAATCTGACCACTACTTGCTGTGTCACGTTGAGTTCCTTGTGTTACTTATCTCTGTAGATATCACCTACTTCACTCAGAAAATGGAGCTAACAGAATGGTGAAAACTGGTCAGTGACTGTCAACTTTCCTATATTTGCCCCATCTTCTGAGTGCCAACCAAAAAGAGCTGAATATTCTCTCCAAACTCATCACATAAGATGCCCCTCTCCTATGATGGTTGTCTTTCTTGGATTTGCTTGTTTCACTTAGCATGATGCCCTGTAGTGTTTTTCTCCACGTCATTGCCAATGGTTGGATTTTTTTTTTTGATGGCTGAGGGTTGCTGGAGAGGAGGGTGGTGGGGGGATGGGGTCATTGGGTGATGGGCACTAAGGAGGGCCTATAATGTGATGAACACTGGGTGTTATATACAACTAATGAGTCACTGAACTCTACCTCTGGAACTAATAATACACTATATCTTAATTAATTTAATTTAAATACAATAAAATTCAAAAAATAGGAAGAAAATCTTAAAGAAAATGGAGCTAAAACACTAAACTGCTTGTATCACTGGGAAGCTCTAATGGCAAAACAAAATATCTAATGCAGAAGAATCTCAGGTACGGTATTTGTCACAATTCAGGAAAAGTAGAGAAATCACCTGTTATAAGGATGCTGAAAAATCCAACTTAATTTTATCTACATTTTCTCAAGTCTGAAATTACATCTCTTAAGCACACTTGCATCCTACTATCTTTTGACGGCATCAGAAACTTAAGTAACTTACGTTTCCCTAGACAGCCAATAAATTCTTTGTTGAATGTATTCTATTCCTTCTGTTTTGCTCCGGGAAATCTGCAATCTCATGTGAACAAACTTTTCACACTCTTGAACATTTGCAATCATTGTATCGAATCCTAGTTCTTTGCTCTCATCAGGGACAACATATAGCCACTCCCCTGACTAACTCACAGAAGTGATGGTGTGGGTTACCACATTACTACCAACTCTTTTTCACTTGCAAATTATTGATCTGCCAGTACCATTAAAATGGCTTCCTGAGAAGTTCATGTCTCCTATGTAGGCATTACTCTGTGTTCTCGTCATCGTTATTTACTTACCCTCAGGTAACAAATGCTTGTCCTATCCTATTTTGATTCTATGGTATATTATTTAAAAGTACATTGTATACAGGTTCTTAAATTTTTTGTTCAGCCATTTTTTGAGGTTTTATATTTTTACTTCCTACTTCAGCTTTATTGAAGTACAATTGACAATTAAATTGTAAGACACTGTAAGTGTACATTACAATCATTTTTTAAAATAATATTTATTTATCCATGAGACACACAGAGAGAGAGACAGAGACACAGACAGAGGGAGAAGCAGGCTCTGCGTGGGGAGCCTGATGTAAGACTCATCCCAGGAACCCGGGATCACAAACTGAGCCAAAGGCAGATGCTCAACCACTGAGCCACTCAGGTGTCCCACATCATAATGATTTGATATACATATTTTAAAGGCAAAGAAATTACTGCCTCCCTTCCTTTTAGGAGTTTTATGGTTTCAGGTCTCACATTTAGGTCTTTAATCCACTTTGAGTTTATTTTTGTGTATGATTAAGAAAGTGAACCAGTTTCATTTTTTTTTTCAGGTAGCTATCCAGTTTTTCTATCACCATTTATTGAAGAGATTATCTCTTCCTCATTGTGTATTCTTGCTTCCTTAGCTATAGATTAATTGATCATATAAACATGGGTTTGTTTCTGGGCTCTCTATTCTGATCCATGGATCTATCTTTGTCTATCTTTGTGCTTGTACATTACTGTTCTGACTTACTCTAGCTTTGTGATATGTCTTGAAATCTGGGATTGTGTTACCTCCAGTTTTGTTCTTCTTTCTCAGGATTGCTTTGGCTTTTCAGAGTCCACACAAATTTGAGGATTATTTGTTCTAGTTTGGTATTTTGAAAAGGATTATATTAAATCTGGATAGGGATCCCTGGGGGCGCAGCGGTTTGGCGCCTGCCTTTGGCCCAGGGACGATCCTGGAGATCCGGGATCGAAGCCCACGTTGGGCTCCCGGTGCGTGGAGCCTGCTTCTCCCTCTGCCTGTGTCTCTGTCTCTCTCTCTCTCTCTGTGTGTGTGTGACTATCATAAATAAATAAAGAAAAAAATATTTTAAAAAATCTGGATATTACTATGGGTGGTATGGACATGTTAGTAATTTTGTTCACCCCCGAGCATGGAAAATCTTTCTGTTTGGTTGTATCATCTTCACTTTTCATCATCATTTTTTAACAATTTTCAGAGTACAGGTCCTTTGCCTCTTTGGTTAAGTTTATTCCTAGGCTTTTTATTGTTTTGGTGTAATTGTCATTGAGTTTGTTTTCTTAATTTCTCTTTCTGCTACTTCATTATTGGTGTATAGAAATGAAACAGATTTCTGTATATTAATGTATCCTCTGACTTTACTTAATTCATTTATCAGTTCTAGTAGTTTTTTGATGGAGTCATTGGTTTTATCTAATATGGTATTATGTCATTTTAAATAATGAAAATTTTACTTCTTATCAGTTTGGATGCCTTTTATTTCTTTTTTGTTTGTTTCTTTAATTGTTGTGTCTAGAGTGGGTAGAGGACCTGAACAGACATTTTTCTGAAAACACATACAGATGGTTAAGAGACACATGAAAAGTTGCTTAACATTACTAATCATCAGGGAAATGGAATTTATAAGGGAAGGGAGAAGAAATGTGTGGGAAATATCAGAAAGGGAGACAGAACGTAAAGACTGCTAACTCTGGGAAACGAACTAGGGGTGGTAGAAGGGGAGGGGGCGGGGGTGGGAGTGAATGGGTGACGGGCACTGGGTGTTATTCTGTATGTTAGTAAATTGAACACCAAAAAAATAAATTAAAAAAAATAAATAAATAAAACCGTGATGACGTATCACCTCACCTATCAGAATGCCTAAAATGGAAAAAAAAAGAAATAACAAGTGTTGGCAAAGATGTGGAGAAAAAGGGAATCCTTGTGCACTGTTGGAGGGAATGTAAACTGGTTTAGCTATTACGGAGGTTCCTCAAAATTAAAAATAGAATTATCATATGATCCAGCAATTCCACTATAAGGTATTTACCCAAAGAAAATGAAAACACTAATTTGAATAGATACACTCCTGTGTTTATTGCAGCATTATTTATAGTAGCCAAGATAATGAGGCAATCCATGTCCATGGATAAATGAATGGATAAAGAAGTAGCATCCACTTCTTATGTATATATAAGCTATTATTCAGCTATAAAAAAGAATGAGATCTTCCATTTGCCAGTACCTGGATGAACCTAGAGAGTATAATGCTAAGCAAAATGTCAGAGAAAGACATATTCCATATGATTTGATGCATATGTGGAATTTAAGAAACAAAACAAGAGACAAATCAGACTCTTAAATTCAGAGCACAAACTGGTGGTTGTGGGGGGATTGGTGTGGGTGGAAGATTGTTGAAACAGACAAGATTCAGAATATATGAATCTTGATGAGCATTGAATAATGTGTTGTTGAACCATTATATGGTACATCTGAAACTGTTGTAACACATATATCTTTTTCTTTAATATATTTATCTATTTGAGAGAAAGGGGGAAAGAGAGAGAGAATGAGCAAGGAGAGAGAAATAAGCAGACTCCCCACTGAGCAGGCAGCTTGACCTGGGACTCTACTCAAGGACCCTGAGGTCATGACCTGAGCGAAAGTCAGACACTTAACCGTTTGAACTAGCCAGGGCACCTAAACAGGGACACATATGTTAATTACACTTAAATTGAAAGAAAAGGAAAGGAAGGGAAGGAAGGAAGGAAGGAAGGAAGGAAGGAAGGAGGAAAGAAGAAAAGAAAAAGAAAGAAAAAAAAGAAAGAAAGAAAAAAAAAGAAAGAAAGAAGAAAGAAAGAAAGAAGAAGAAAGAAAGAAAGAAGAAAGAAAGAAGAAAGAAAGAAAGAAGAAAGAAAAAGAAAGGAAAAGAAGAGGAGAGGAGAGTTGAGGAGGGGAGAGGAGAGGAGAGGAGAAGAGAAGAGAGGAGACGAACACCTGGGTAGCTCAGTCAGTTAAGCATCTGACTTTGTGTTTTGGCTCAAGTCATGATCTCAGAGTTGTGAGATCGAGCCCCATGTCAAGCTCTGTGCTGAGTGTGGAGACTTCCTGGGATTCTGCTCCTTACCCCCTGCTCACGTTCTCTCTCTCAAAAACAAAAACAAAAACAAAACACATACAAAAAACAAAAAACACAAAATCTTCCAGAAGATAGAAATGCATGGAGACTCAAAGCATACTAGTAGTTATCAGGGGCAAGGGAACAGGGGGAGAGGTAGTGATGGCTTAATGGGTCTTCTCTCATGGTGTTTTCATTTAGCATGATGAAAATATTTGGGAGCTACAGAGGTGATGGTTGCACAATACTGTTGAGTGTACCAAATGCCACTAAATTGTACAATTTAAAGAGATCAATGATTAATATTACATGAATTTTACCTCAATTAAAAAAAATTTAATATGTATTATAAAAATTTCTAAAATTTTATGTCCTAAAATTTCTTCTAACAACTTTCTTGGGATATCCAATGATATTTATTGTCTCAGCTTCTACTCCTCAGTAACCATTTTTCTCTATCTTATTTAAGATTTTTCCTTTCTTCAGCTGCCTGAATAGCAAGTAGTGTCTCATGTTTTCCACAGTTAGTTTCCACATATCATGTGCTCTCCCTTTCTTCTAAGTCTTTGTTTAATCAATTGAATGTATTCTTCCTCTTTTATATACACTTTACATGTGCTTATTTTGTTATTTCTTTTGTCTACACGTTTAATTTAGTTTATTTGAAAATGGCATCTTCCCTTAACCTTGATCCCACATAAAAAATTATCCTATTATACCCATTAACAACACTCATCCTTAATGGGAGACATAAAATAAGGCTAAGACATTACATCTGCCTATTGTATTGCAGAAACTGTAGCCTGTGGGTCAAATCTGGCCCAACCCTTAATTTTGTAAATACATTTTATTGGAACACAGCAATGCTCATTCATTTATGTTGTCTATAGTTCCTCTCACAGTATAATCACAGTATTGAGTAGTTAAGACAGAGACACTATTGCTCACAAAGCCAAAAATACTTGCTATCTGGACCTTGACTTTTATAGAAAAAAAAATTTCTAGGGCAGCCTGGGTGGCTCAGTGGTTTAGTACTGCCTTCTGCCCGGGGCCTGATCATGGAGACCCGGAATGGAGTCCCGCGTCAGGCTCCCTGTGGAGCCTGCTTCTCCCTTTGCCTGTGTTTCTGCCTCTCTCTCTCTCTTCTGTCTCTCATGAATAAATAAATAAAATATTAAAAAAATTCTAGACTCCTATATTAGAAAACCAATAGCTACTTTACGAGGGAAAACTAAATCTCAGTGGATTTGCATAATGAAAAATTTTTTCATTTAATATATATATATTCTCACATAAAATCCAACCACAGGCAAGGTAGAGGTGATACAGGAGAAAATACGATTACACATCTCTCAAAGGTGTCTGTCCTCTGACATTTAACTGGCACAAGGACAAGAAAATATATAACTTCTTCCACCAAAACTCCTTGTCCAGAACTCACCAATTATATGAGTTCCAATCTAGTTGTAAGAGGGATGCAAAATGTTCCCTTGGCTGGTAAGCTTTTATCCAGCACAAATGCAATATTATGGCAGAGAACTATATATTTTTGATGGGCAAATAACTGTCTCTGCCACACGTATTCGTAAAGTTCAGAAAGATACTACAGAGTTGATTTTACTGCTGAGTTTGAAATTGAAAAAATTGAGTAGTTGAGGGGGCCAGTTATTAAGCTGCTCTCTCTGTGAGAAGCATCTCGTCTACCCGGTTTTGTAATGCTGAGACTGCACATCACATTACTCCCTGGCAAACTGTTAGATAAAAGCAGCAGTTGTCTCTGGCACCATTTGGTTCTGGTCGCTACCTTCTTTTTTTGACCTTGTAGAACTAGTTCAGTCATGCTTCCTCAGAGGTGAAGAGTTACCAGGATGTCCTTGAAAGTGCTCTCTCCTCAAAGGTCCATATCTGTTCCTCGGAGAGAAAGGTCTCCAAGTTCACAGGGTCGCAGAAGGAGGCTGTGACAATCCTGCCAGAAGTCCACCTCTTATCTCCAGGGGCCCTTTTCCATTTCTGGATTCCCATAGCATCAATTCCCAGAGAGTGTTTGCTGGATCTGGCTGAAAAGATACTGGTGACTTATAATGTCAGATACTACTGGAATGGATGCAGTAGATTCCAGTCAGGATTGATTTGGGGACTTCAGGTAGGTCTCACATGTAAAAAGAAGAGCATCAAAAAGACTGTAGAACACAATAGCTGAGAAAATCCACTATTCTTTTCCCAAAAAACATTCCTGAAAGGAGAATTGCTTTCCCTGAGTCCCATTGTTAGTTACACCAAATACATTCCTTCAAATGTTTGGATCCACTTTGTACAAAAAGCAGTTACAAGGGACTATACCAAGTGATAAACAACATCTAATTTATCAATTAATAAACATAATGTATATTTTATTCACCCATTTCTCAGGCTTCTACATATCGTTCTTGTATTTTAAAGTATCGGGTACGTGTTACTTTTTTTTTTTTAAGATTTTATTTATTCTTGAGAGACAAAGAGAGAGAGAGAGAGAGAGAGAGGCAGAGACACAGGCAGAGGGAGAAGCAGGCTCCATGCAGGGAGACTGAGGTGGGACTCGATCCCAGGACTCCAGGATCACTGCCTGGGCCGAAGGCAGACACTAAACCACTGAGCCCCAGGGATCCCAGGTACCTGTTACTTATTGAAGTCTTACTTCTTCAAAGCCACTTTCTCGCCATCTTACCTCCATTGTTCCTGCATATTTATACCTTTACTGAAATCTGTGTTCTCCCATCAGCTACAATGCCCACTGCCTCATCCCCACTGACAACTAGGTTCTGTAGTTAACCCTGGTTATCTTTTTTGTTAAAATCTTCTCTAGTCTTCTCTTTTCAAAAGAAACCAATTAATTTCACTACTTATTTTTCTATTTGTTAAGCAGAAATGTATTTTTTAAATTATTAAATATAACTTGCATTAAGAAACATGCATAAAGCATTTGAATACATTTAGAGAAATAATTATATAGTAAGCAACTGTGTGAACACCACTGTGGCCAGGAATTAGAACATTACTAGTACCTTAGTAGATCCCTGGATTCTTTTTCTGAATTCTAAGTCCCATTCCTCTCAGGTATCTACTCTCCTGACTCAAATTTTTCTGTATTTGATTTTCTTCATAAATTTATCACTTAAGTTTATTCCCAAATCATAATTTAGCTTTGTCATATTTTTAACTTATATTCATGTACTCATACTTTCCATAATTTTTTGACTAGCTTATTTCCTACAGTATTTTATTTGTAAAATATATCCATGTTTCTGCACACTGCTAGTTTATTCATTTTTACACGTGCATTATATTTAATTACATAAATATGCAGCAATTTACTCATCTATTACATTCCTGATGGATATTCAAGTTCTAGATTTTTATGATAATTAACAATGGTGCTAATGAACATTCTTGTACACGTGTCACAGTCTATATGGACAAAATTTTATATAGAAAAAGGAGAATCATTATGGTTTTATAGGACATGTATTATTTAAATGTTATTGAATAATACCAAAATGTTTATTTTTTTTTTCCAAAATGTTTCTAAAGTGATTCTTATCAATTGACATTCCAACTAGCAATAAATTAGAAATTTTATAGCTCATAAGTTTCTTGGTTTCTTTTTTCTTTCTTTCTTATAATTGATTTAGTGTACAAGTACAGTTCTAATTTTACATTTTCCATATCAATAAGGACACTATTGAAAGTCCTGACTATTCATTACTGTTTTCTTTAATATATTTTAATTACATTTATAATATTCTTAATGATATTTCTCATATATGATTGCATATATTCTGAACATTTCATATTTTTATGTAATTTTATTTTTTTTAATTTTTTATTTATTTATGATAGTCACAGAGAGAGAGAGAGAGAGAGAGAGGCAGAGACACAGGCAGAGGGAGAAGCAGGCTCCATGCTCCGGGAGCCCGACATGGTACTCGATCCCGGTCTCCAGGATCACACCCTGGGCCAAAGGCAGGCGCCAAACCGCTGCGCCACCCAGGGATCCCTATTTTTATGTAATTTTAAATGGTAGCTTTTAAAATCTCATTTTCTGATTAGCAGACTATATAGAAACAAAATAATAAAATTTATTTTCTTTGTATATATTACATTTACAACAAATATATTAAAAAGTACAATCATCATACTAAAAATTCATAATGATTATAATATAGTCATTTTTCACTATTTCCTGTATATATAATCTCAGTGTTTACAAGTAATTACCATTTTTAATCTAATTCTTTCAAATTTTATTTTATCTCTTTTTCAGATTTATTGAGAACAATTTACATAAATATAACTTAGATGACCTAGACCATAAAATTTACCCATTTTTTAGCGTCCACTTTTGTGATTTTTGACAGACACATGCAGTCATGTAATCACTGTCAAATAGAGAACATAAAAAATTCTATCATTTAAAAATTTTTGCAGACCCTTTTGTCTGAAGACAGCCACTGCCAGCCTTTAGCCCCCAATGACACTGCTTCCTTCCAATAATTATGTCTTTTACTCAGTAATAAATCAATGAATTCAGACATATAGAGTCATGTAGACTTCGAGCCTTTGTTCACTTAGCATTTTACAGTTTGTATTCATTAATGTGGTTGCATGTATCACAAGTTTATTCTTTTTCATAGCTCAGTAGAATATCATATGGATGTGCCAACATTTATTAGTTGAAGGATATTTAGGTTGTTAGCAGTTAAGGCACTTTGGGAGTAATTATGAAAAAAAAATCTATATATAATCACAGCAATCTGGAAAGTATTGTCAATCTTAACAATATTAAGCCTTACATTTATTTAGGGCACGTGAATCACCAGATTATATATTTTATAGTTTTAGTTCTCGGTATATTTTATAACTTCTAAATTTCTTGTAA
The DNA here is from genome assembly GCF_011100685.1 of Canis lupus familiaris. Classification (NCBI taxonomy): domain Eukaryota; kingdom Metazoa; phylum Chordata; class Mammalia; order Carnivora; family Canidae; genus Canis; species Canis lupus. The sequence continues at coordinate 24,791 of NW_023331446.1, forward strand.
CCTATGTAAATTTTAGGCCTGTTAGGATCCCTTATTTTCCTCACAAAGATTTTACTTTCATTGAAGTCATTTTCCCTTAATTATTTCAGGAATATTATAGTGAAAATGCAAAGTACGTTTAAACAATTGGTCTTCATAAAATTATCTGATATATGCCTACCATGCAGTGTACATCTTCTTACTAAGATTTACCTGCAACTTTTACAATTTAATAATTTCATGGAATCTACATGCAGATCCAGAGTAAGGGTTTATATTTAAATGTTACATCTCAGATAAATATTTGTACATTATTACAATACGTATTTGTTTAATTTGAGTTATATAGATTCCTTATTAAGATATAGTTCTTCAAAAAATATATAAAGCACTAGGGAACATAATTATAAAGAGAAAGATGATAAAATCAATGAAATCGGGATCCCTGGGTAGCGCAGAAGTTTGGCCCAGGGCGCGATCCTGGAACCCGGGATCGAATCCCACGTCGGGCTCCCTGCATGGAGCCTGCTTCTCCCTCTACCTATGTCCTGCCTTTCTCTCTCTCTCTCTGTGACTATCATAAATAAACAAAAATAAAAAAAAATAATGAAATCCATGTGTATTGCAAGAATGGCAAGAATTTTGGCACACTTTAAGGATTTTAAAATACTTTTCTCAAATTTCAGAAAACATATCAGAGTAATTAACAAAACAACAGTGACGATACTCCTGAAACTAATAGCAATTATAGCAAGATTGTAGGTTGCAGGTAAATATACAAAAGTCAATTGCTTTCCTATATATCAGCAATGAATGAGTAGAATTTGAAATAAAAAAACACGGTGCTATTTACATAGGGTGCTATTTACATTAGAACCCAAAAATAAAATTCTCAGGTATAACTCTAATAAAATATGTACAAGATCTATATGAGGAAAACTACAAAACACTGATGAATGAAATCAAAGAATAACTAAATGAATGAAGAAGAGATAAGAGATTCCATGTGCATGGATATGGGGAGACTTGTTATTGTCAATATATCAGTTCTTCTCAACTTAATATATAGATTCAGTGCAATCCTAATTTACAATCCCAGAAATTTATTTTATGCATATTGATAAAGTGATTCAAAAGTCCCTGAAAATCCAATATATTATTAAGGCAGAAGAACAGAATTGGAGGACTGATACTGACGTTAAGACATTATAAAATGACAATAATCAAGACAGTGAGATTTTGGTGAAAGAACAGCCAAATAGATCAGTTGAACAGAATAGAGAGCCCAGAAATAGACCCATATATAGACGACTGATCATTGACAAAGTAACAAAGCAATATAGTATAACAATAGAGTTGCTTCAACAAATGGTACAACTGGGAACACTGAATCTACATGCCAAAGAATGAATCTAGATGTAGACCTTGCAGCCTTGACAAAATTAACTCAAAATGAATCATAGACCTAAATATAAAACACAAAAATATAAAATTCCTGGAAGAACATAGAAAAAAAATCCAGATTACCTTGGGTTTGGCAATGACTTTTTAGAGTCAAAATCATGATCCATGAAAGAAATAATTGGTAAACCGTATTTCATTAAAATTAAAAGACTTATGCCCTGTGAAAGACAATGTTAAGAGAAGAAAAACCATTGACTGTGAGAAAACGATTGTAAAAGACTGTTCTTCAAAATAGAGAACAAACTCTTAAAACTCAATAATAAAAAAAAAACAATTTGATTAAAAATTAGGCCAAAGAAGACCTCATCGAGGAAGATGAATGCAAAATAAACAAATAAAAATGCTCCATCATATGCCATCAGGAAATTATAAATGAAAACAACAATGAGTTATCACTACACATCTAGTAAAATGCCCCAAATCCAGAACACTGACAACACCAGTACTGCCAGGCATGTAAAATGGTATAGACACTTTGGAAAGTATTTTGGCAGTTTCTTACAAAATCAGCATACTTGGGGATCCCTGGGTGGCGCAGCGGTTTGGCGCCTGCCTTTGGCCCAGGGCGCGATCCTGGAGACCCGGGATCGAGTCCCACGTCGGGCTCCCTGTGCATGGAGCCTGCTTCTCCCTCTGCCTCTGTCTCTGCCTCTCTCTCTCTCTCTCTGTATGACTATCATAAATAAATTTAAAAAATTAAAAAAAAAAACAACAAAAAAAACCAAAATCAGCATACTTTTACCATATGATCCATATTTATTAGTATTTACCCAAAGTAATAGAAAACTTATATACACAAAAACTGGCACATGAATGTTTTTGCAGCTTTATCATAACTACCAAAACTTGGAAGCAACCAAGATGTCCTTCTGTAGGTAAATGGATAAATATAAAATGTGGTACATTCAGACAATGGAATATTATTTAGGGCTAAAAAGAAATGAGCTACCGGGATCCCTGGGTGGCGCAGCGGTTTGGCGCCTGCCTTTGGCCCAGAGCACGATCCTGGAGACCCGGGATCGAATCCCACATCGGCCCCCGGTGCATGGAGCCTGCTTCTCCCTCTGCCTGTGTCTCTGCCTCTCTCTCTCTCTCTCTGTGACTATCATGAATAAATAAATAAAAATCTATAAAAAAAAAAAAAAAAAAAAAGAAATGAGCTACCAAGCCATGTGAAGACATCAAGGAATCTGAAAAAGCTATGTACCCTATGTTTCCAAAGATATGACTTTCTGGAAAAGACAAAACTATGTAGATGATAAAAATAACAAGCAGTTGCCAGGGGTTGAGAGAAGAAGGGATAATTGGCAGAGCAGAGGGGATTTTTAAAGATTATTTTAAAATGATGTGCACAATATCATAATGACAGATACATGTCATCATATATTTATCCACACCCATAGAATGTAAAATAATACCGAGATTGAATCCTAATGGAAACTGTGGATTTTGGAGTGGTTATGATGTGTCAGCATAGGTTCACCGATTGTAATAAATATACCACACCAGCGGGGGATGTTGATACTGTAGATAGCTATGCATGTGGAGCTGAGTGCAGGGAGTATATAGGAATTCTCTGTACCTCTGTCACAATTTTAGTTTCACAGCAAAGTGAGAAAAAGGTATAGAGATTTTGCCATAACTTTTCAATTTGGCTCTGAACCTAAAATTACCCTAAAACATAAAATTTTAAAAATATTTTAAAAGATAAAAATAGTTAAGTACAATAAAGTAAAAAAATATATAATTATATATAGTTGCAATTAGTCATAGTGTATAGTGCAATTAGCCATATAACTTCATATAATTTTATTTTTATATATGGTAATTCCTTCCTTACTTTTATTACATTTTTTCTTTTTTAAACCACTAGTTAAATGTTTTCTTTCCAATGTTTATTTTATCATCTATCTATCTATTTATCTATCTACCTATCTTCATCATCATCATCATCTATCTATTTGAAAGTGCATTATTATCCATAAACTGTTTCACAGAGGCTGAGAGCTGTACTTCACTTATCTAAGAGGAACGTGGAGTTGAGAATTTAACAGAGAAGAGTCATATGGTGTATGACTACTTACACTTTCCAAATAGAGCCACTATGACATATCCCACCCCACATGCTGTTACAATATGACAGATAGTCTTACCATTGGCTGAAGGGTTCCATTCCTCTCCACTTGGTTGAATGATTGTTTCTGTATCCCCAAAGAAGATGGCATAAGTAAAGCTATGTGTTTTCCAAAGGCAGGCAAAAAAAAAATCATGAAATCCTGCCTTGTTCTTTTAAGAATCTTGCTCTTGAAACACAGACATCATGCTGTGAGGAAGCCATATAGTAGCCCCTTAGAGCTGCTCTAGTCTACAGACCAAGATCTAGCCTGTAGCCTGAATCAATCAACACACATATGAAGGAGCAAATCTTCATGTATGCCAGCATCCACCTGTCTAATCATCCTCAGCATGCGAATCACCTCAGCTGACAACATGTGTAGCAAAAACAAGTTATGCTTGCCAATTGCTACTGAAATTACAGTTTCACTATCAAAGTATCTACTGATAGTTATTAAGCCTAGAGTAGGTCATATACATCACCAGACATTGGGAACATAATACATGTGCAGTAGGCTTAAAGATCAATTTGACCATTTTAACAGAAATTTGGATGCTTTGGAAGATATTTCTTTTATTTTTTAAGATTTTATTTATTTATTCATGAGAAACACACAGAGAGAAAGGCAGAGACACAGGCAGAGGGAGAAACAGGCTCCCTGCAGGGAGCTTGATGCGAGACTTGATCCTGATCCCGGGACTTTGGGATCACACTCTGAGTCAAAGGCAGATGCTGAACTGCTGAGCCACCCAGGCATCCCATTTGGAAGATATTTCTACAAGAAAAATATGAAAGTGATAGGCTGAGTTGGAGTATTTGGAAAGAAATATTTGGTTTAGCATTTTAAAGATCTGTATAAAATTTTGAGAATAGAAATTTATAATAAGCTTGTAGAAATTTATGAAAATGTAAAATAAAATTCAGTTATTAAGTTCAGTTAATACAAATGTTTTCAAAAAAGGAATCATGATGGTATTTTTGACTCATCATTAAGCATTATTATAATGATAATATTAACTGAGGGATTTAACTTTAAAGGATCATATTTACTGGTAGAAAGATAGCAGTGGATTTTTTAAAACCATGTTTTTCTATTAAAGGATTTATTTAGTCATAAAAATTGATCAATCAAAAATGATATAAACATTTTATATAGAATGATGACTGTAGATATCAAGAGGATTGCCAACATTTTAACCTTCAGCACTACTGTTTTTTTATAATATACACTTCTATTACTCTAATAAAAATTAACATAATATTTGAAAAAGTATGGACCATGGTCTTTAACAGTTTATTAGTGTATTAGAGTCAATATTATTTGAAATAAAGAAAATAGAATGTCCTCAAAGTCCTGTGTCCCTTTCTGTAAATAAATATGACTTTTCCAGGCATTAATTGAGATCTCAGCTATAATCACAAAATACAACTATAAATACCTATATCCTAGTCCTAAATTTATTTCCAATAATCATGATCAAATCTGTGTCTCCATTAAAGAAATCACTGAACCTCAATCATTTTTAGAGGCAAAAGATGCTTATAATAGTATAATAGTATGTTTTAAATAAGGTGAGTCTTTTCTGAGATATTTTTCATGTTATCTTGCTATTCTGCACAAAATATTTAGTTTCCTGAGCATTTTTGTCACACCACAAATTATGAAAGAATTAAACACTTGAAACAAAATATAGAACAGTTTAAAGTATTATTTTATTAGCTTGCCATTGAAAAAAGCAAATGTATGGTACCTGGAAGTATGAGAGAAGATTGAGATTATCTGTAAAGAAAAAAGAATGAGCTATAAAGAGGGTACTGTGCACGCCATGACAGTGTAATACCTACCTGTACAATATGGAATTTCCATCAATTCATTTCATAATTGACTGCAAAGTTTATACATTTTCAGCAATTGAAAGTACTCTCAAAATGCCACAGAGCATTTTCATGTAAGACTATTAAAGGCTTCTGAAGACCCAACCAAGCAGTGAACATATATATACCTGGGATTTTTCTCAATTATATAGAATGTACTTGGTCTTTGGAGTATGAACCACCAAGATATGTGCAAGAAATCTTCATTTTAGGAGAACTTCCACGGAAGTTTTCCATGGGGTCTTTTTCCTCAGGTTATGTAGCCAAGTCAAGCTGCCTCTCAGATTATACCAGGTTAAAGCCACCAGTAAACAAGTCGGCCCTACCCAAGGAGGGGTCAAACTAAAGAATGTTTCAAAAATCATTATTTGACTCATTCCTCCTTATCTTGTCAAGAATTGACACCAGAATCTCCAGTCATCCCTGGAGCTAAGTATGGAGATTTTTTTTTCCAAACTAGCAATAAATAATTCTACTTTATGCATAGTAGGGATTCAGTCAATACTTTTTTAAGATTTTATTAATTTTTGAGAGAGATTGAGCCAGGAAGAAGGACAGAAGGAGAGGCAAACTCCATGGGAGCCCAATGTGAGACTCAATCCCAGGACCGGAGACCTGAACCAAAGGGAGACGCTTAACTGACTGAGCCACCCAAGTGCCCTAGGTAATATTTTTTAAATGCCTGTAGCAGTGTAGAGTCCTACCAAACAGAAACCATAAGGCTCAGTAGGATGAAATCTATGCTCTGATGCAAACTATACTTAATTTAATATATATATATATATATATATATATATATATATATATACACACAAATTAAAACTGGAACCAATACATGCCCTTCTAATAATATGGGAATCTGTAGCAATAATTACCAATAAATGAGGAAGGCCAGTCTATTCATTCATTCATTCATTCAGCCTGTCAATTAACAAGTATTTGTTGAGGACCAGCTATTGCTCTACATGGCACTTCCCCTGCTACTTTATTAATTTTTAAAAAACATGTTTAGCTTAGATGTTTAGCAGAATCTAAAACCTTTATATATCTAGAAGTAGGCTTTCTGCAATTCAGGTTTCTTAAAACAACTTTGCTTTAATCCATAAAACCAATCCATTACTTCAAGAGTATTTTATCTGGATGCCAATAAAACACATCCCAGGAGAAGAATATCAGTCACTGGGAAGTATACTTTGAGGAATTAAAATGGTCACACAAGCATAGCTAAATGCCATGGCAAAAGGATCATTTTAGCACTTAGATTACCATTTAGGTGGTTCAACTCAAATAAGGCAAGCCAACATTGTCTGGATTTACATCTAGTATATTCTTACAACATGCAGGATGTAGCCTTAAGATAAAGGAACAGGATGCATAAACGATGGGCTTACAGGTAAATCAGCAGGGGCCATTTAGCAGATGGTTACTGAGGTACTGTCTTGAGAATAGGTTATTAAAGAATATGTCTTAAAATTTTCACTTCATTTTGTGGTCATGGGATATATTTTATTATGAAAAATATTTAATATGTTACAATGGGTTTGATATATAATTTTAGCATATTTATTGAGCATCTATTATGTAAATTGTTCGTAAATGCAATATTTTAGTAACATTGCTATTTCAACCAGCGTTCTGAAGGTCTCATTTCATCTTATTAAGATGTTCTAATTGGGTTGCCTGGGTGGCTCAGTTGGTCAAGCATCTGCCTTTGGCTCAGGTCATGATCTCAGGGTCCTGGGATCAAGCCCTGCATTGGGCTCCTGTGTTCAATAGGGAGTCTGCTTAGGATTCTCTGTCTCCCTCTCCTTCTGTCTCTCCCCACTGTTTGTGCTCTCCTCTCCTAAATAAATACATAAAATCTTATAAAAAATGTTCTAATTGCAGAAACCTGAAGAATTACTAATGATTTTGTAATTAGTTTGTGTGTTCTCTATATGTAACATCATAACATTCAACCAGAATGACTTTGGCTTTTTTACCAAGCCACAGAATGACATTTGGGCTTAGAAATGTCAATCTACTTAGTAAAAGGTGGATTCAGGTTATAGCAAGAATAATAAAAAACAGTATTTTTCAGCCAGAAAAAAAACCCCACAGAATTAAAGCTAAAAAATTTTTCGGTGTGTACAATTGATTATGTGCTAAATTGAGGAAGGTAATTTAGTTATTTAATAATATTCTTCCATTTTTACTACCCCACATCCAAACAGTAAATGTGAACTTTACTTGGACACTATGATTCAATTAAAAATTCACATTATATTCAAATATCGGTTATTATGGTAGGGGGTATTATTATCATGGGGCTTACTGCATTTAAGATATTTCTGAAAGTCATAAAGAGAAGACTGATTTAATATCACAGAAGAAAAGGATTTTGCATTAGCATTTTTTTTGTTTATTTCTTTACCATAAATTCATATATTCTCTAGCATTTGATTTTGACCTGACAATATGACTCTTGGTTTTTGGCAATGAATCTGTGCATTGTCAATTTTATTTTAATTGAAGATCTGAAATTATATCAATGGCCATAGACCCCGTGTAGACTTAATATCTCTGATCCCTAGTTCATCTTGATAATTTATTAGGTATTGTAACTCATAGAGATCAGCATAAAGGCAACACATTCAACTGTTCTCATAGGTTTCGTCTTTTGAGGGGATAATTATGCAAACCTCAGGAGGTTTTGAACAATAAAATCCTATGATTTTTGCAAGATTGTTATGGATGGAACCTGAGATGTATTTTCCAAGTATTGCAGATTTACATTAAATATTTTAAATATCTATCAAATATAAAAATATGCTTTTCTGCATACTATTCTTCATAAAATGCTTGCTTGTATTGTTTTTAGGAAGAATATTTTGACTTCTCACTTATAGCCCTACTGCCAAATATGTATCATTAATAGAGGAAGAAAATAAAAATACGAATTTAAACTGTCCTATGTTTTTCAGAAGACTGTACTTTTATGGCCATTTAGAGCACTGTAACTACTTGTTTTTTGCTCTCCTTGCCAAATTTTTTCCCAAGCCACAAATGTCAGTTCCTACTCATCTGCTGCTCTGTTTCTTACTGACACCCTACAGATTGCTTGAGTTGTATTCCAGCTCAAATTGGATCATTTGAGTAAAAAAGGAATTTTAAAATCTGTTGCTTGTTTCTTTAACTTCTTTTACCTCCTTCCCATACAACTTTACTATTGTAAATAGAAATTTCTATTTATAGATCCCAGGAAATCTTTAATTTAAAATAAGAATTGTATATGTCAAAGATTTTAAAATGCCAATCAATCATGTAGACATTTAAAGTAATGGACACAATAGTTCTATAAAAACAAAAAAAAATACTTTTATTAAAATGAATTTTAATAGCATGATTTCGATTATTTTCAAGTAGTTTAAGATAAACTGTCTTTGGTAAAAGGAAATCTAAAAAAATTCTCAACACTTTAGAATACTTTAAATGATTGATGATCTTTTGCAATATTTTATGAACATCTAATTCTAACAAAAATTTAATGATTCGGGATCCCTGGGTGGCGCAGCGGTTTGGCGCCTGCCTTTGGCCCAGGGTGTGATCCTGGAGACCTGGGATCGAATCCCACGTTGGGCTCCCGGTGCATGGAGCCTGCTTCTCCCTCAGCCTGTGTCTCTGCTTCTCTCCCTCTCTCTCTCTCTCTCTCTCTGTGACTATCATAAATAAATAAAATTTTTTTAAAAAAGAAAATCTTAAAAAAATAAAAATTTAATGATTTGAAATCAACCACAGTCAGTCACTGACATCACTCAGTGGTATTCTAAAGTATGCAAGAATTTATTACCATTACCATATCTTCTATATATATGGTTTCCCATTTTTAGTAGCATTGTAGCTCAACGATATACAAGATCCAATATTTTCATGTTCACCCCAAGTCTTACTTTTAGGATTAAAAAACAAAAAAAATGTATAATTCATTCATATTTAGGCCAACTTTGAAATTTTACTCTACATATATATTACTTGAAAGCTTGTCTAATAGCTAATTTCAGTCTTCACTAGCAGAAATACAATATATGTCTAGAAGTATTTAAATAATTCTCAAACATAGTAATTCTGATTCCAGGTGTCCTCAGACCATGTTTTAGGAACATCATACAAAATATTAGGTGATTAATTACAGCATGAACTATTTACCACCCATAAGAATTTTTTTTACTGGGCACCAGGGTGGCTCAGTGGTTGAGCATATGCCTTTGGCTCAGGTCATGATCCTGGGATCCTGGGATCGAGTTCCACATCAGGCTCCCTGGATGGAGCCTGCTTCTCCCGCTGCCTGTGTCTCTGCCTCTCTCTGGGTCTCCTATGAATAATTAAAATCTTTTTTTAATGTGCTATATCACTCACACAGAATTCTGGTAATTCAGTAGTAAGCATTCTAAATCATATGACTGGACTTGGTGGGTTCATCATTTTTTAGATAGAGAATAAATTCCTTAAGGATGTTAGATGTCTGGACAATCCAAAGCCCCTTTTGAAGTGTGATGCTATCCATAGTTTAGCAGCAGTTACAGAAAATGTCAACTTTTGGATTTATCTAAGAATGCATTTTTTTCTTCCTGTATGTTCTAAAGTATCTTATAAATTCTTTGTAGTATAACTGCAAAGCAGTGGTGATTCAAAACTGCAGATTGGAAGTAGCATTGCCATTAATTATAGGACAGCAGAAACAATTGAAGAAGGATGAATAGGAGTCTTTATTCAGAAAATATTTAGTGGCTGACTTGTAGTGGTATCAATATCTATAGTATGATGATAATATTAGGCAACTGAAAAGGAATGGGAAAGAAAGTTATTATATACCACTAAAGAAAAGAGTTGCATCATATTGCTTTATAAGTGCAAATTTAATTTTACATATAAAAGAAGAAAATGGATGCTATCTTTACATATCTGAAAGGGTAATGTCTTATTCTTCATTTAGTCAGAGGTCTGCAGGAGTCCTGGGTAACTATAAGTATCTAGCATCATTTCTGTAAGATTTCATTTGAAAAATGAGGGATGTGCTTAATAATAATCCATTGGTTTAAAAGAAGAAAGAGCTAACCTTTATGAACTAGATTCTCAATTTCTTGAGGTTATTGAACTATTTCTCCATATTAGCAAGCATGACTCAGAAATGTGGTTTAGAACTCTTGAATTATTTATTGAGAGTTTATTTTTTAATATTTTATTTATTTATTCATAGAGACACAGAGAGAGAGAGAGAGGCAGAGACACAGGCAGATGGAGAAGCAGGCTCCATGCAGGGAGCCTGATGTTGGACTCCATCCAGGTTCTCTAGGATCACGCCCTGGGCTAAAGGCAGTGCTAACCCACTGAGCCACCTGGGCTGCCCTTATTGAGAGTTTAAAAAAAGATTTTTAAAACTGCAAGAGATACATTCATAAGCACTATAATTAAATATAGAGAGAAGAAAAAAAATATGTTCAAATGACCCACAGGAAGGCAAGATAAAAAACAAAGGGACAACAAACAAGGACACATTTAAAAAAATGACAGAGCTGTACCATCTCAGAAGTTATATTAAATATAAGTGATACTAATATACCTCCCCCAAAAAGAAAGACTGATAGAGTGGATTAAAAAATAAGACCCAACTTTGTCCTCTTCAAAGATTTATTTGAGCGTAAGAGGGACAGAGAAAGAGAATCTCAAGCAGACTCCCTGCTGAACATGGAGTGAAGCTGGACTCTATTGCAGGACTCTGAGATCATGACCTGAGCCAAACACAAGGGTCAGGTGCACAACTGACTGAGCCATCCAGGCGCCCCCCAACTCTGTGCTCTTTATAAGAAATTCATATCAAAGTCAAATTAAATGACATAGGTACATGGAAAGTAAAAAAAAAAAAAGGCAAACCAAAAACAGGCTCTTAACTATAGAAAGCAAACTGATGTTATCAGAAGGGAGGTGGGGGTGGGAGATAAGTTAAGAAAATAAAAAAACAAAACAAAAGGAAAACATACAGATGATAGTAAAGAAAATTACTAGAGACAAAGTGAGGATAAAAGGACCAATCAGGAAGATATAATGATTGAGATGTGTACATACCAAACAGTAGAGTTTCAATACAAATGAAGCTAAAAACTTTTAAGATCTACTCTCTTAGCAACTTTCCGATATGCATTACAGTATTAGTAACCTAGTCACGATGTTGTACATTATATCGCCAGAATTCATTTATCTTAGTAGCAGTTTATATCTTCTGATCGCCTTTACCCATTCCCTCCAAGCACCCTTGACTTTGGGAACCAACAATTTGCTTTACATTTCTATGAAAGATTTTTTTTTGAGATTCCACATATAAGTTAAATCACATATAAGTGTCCTTTCTCAACAACCTGACTTATTTCATGTATTATAATGGCTTTCAAGTTCATCCATGTTATCATGATATATTACATTTTCTTTATCCATTTATTCACTGATGGGCACTTAGATTGTTTCCATGTCTTGGTTATTTAAATAATGCTACAGTGCTGCAGATATCTCCTTGACATAGTGACTTTGTGTCCTTTGGATATATACCAAGAAATGGAATTGCTGTGTCATATGGTAGTCCAATTTTAACTTTTTGAGGAACCTCCATACTGTTTTCCATACTGGCTGCACCAGTTCACATTCCCACCAACAGTGCATACGGGTTCCATTTCATTTATCCTTGTCAATACATTATGTCTTATATTTTTGATGTAGGTCATTCTAATAGTATGAGATAACATCTCATTGTGGTTTTGTTTTGCAGCTCTCTGATAATTAAGTGGTATTGAGCACTTTTCCTGTACTTCTTAATTGTCTATGACCCTTCTTTGGAAAAAATGTTTATTCAATTCCTCTGACCATTTTTGAATCATTGTTGTTGTTGTTGTCATTGAGTTATATGAGCTCTTTCTCTCCTTAAGATAGTAACCACATATCACATACGTCATTAGTAAATATTTTCTTCCACTCCATAGGTTACTATTTCTTGTTTTTGATAGTTTCTTTTGCTGTGCGGATTTTTAGTTTGGTGTAGTTCCACTTGTTTATTTTCGGTTTTGTTGTCTTTGCTTTTAGTATCACTCTAAAAATGAATTTATTTTTGTTAATTAAGTTGTTTTCTACTACTTGTACTCTCTTGATAGTAATAGATTTCATAATACTTCCTAAATTTCAAATCAATGATTGCTATATCGAGATGTAATACAAAATCAATTATGGATGATATAACAATTAGATAAAATAGCTAGATAAAATGTTGTTGTGCTTCCCTGTGTCACGTAATTACTGTGATATGTATTAGAAAGAATAAAATAGTATAATGTCAACAATAAATGTGCATGTATTTTTGAAAACCTATTGATAAATACAAAAAACTACAAACCTGCAAGAGCAGATAAAGATTGTTATGCATATGAAGGGTTTATTCTTTGAAAAACTGCTTAGTAAAGATACCACAATATAATCTGTGCATTCTCCTCCTTTATGAGACTCTTTCACACATCACATTGGAATGGATTATACTGACAACAAGGCTAAGCAATACAGTGTCTGTTTCTGTTACCACAACAACAGTAGTCTTTACATGGCATGGTTTTCATTCTGTGTTCCTGTTAATCTTTCTTTCTTTCTTTATTCATTTTTAAAGACATTGATAGAAGGCACATAATCTTTGTATACAGTAAACATTACAATTTGAATAACTATGCTGAGGTGGAATTTTACATGACAGTAGGGAATTCACATGAGAGCAATTGAAACACATCACTTTATTATACTTAGGAGTGTAACACTTAATTTTTATTTTATCACTGGATGTCAGGTACCTAGCCTGATTCTGTTTCCAAGTCTGTAATTTTGGAACTCTTTAAAATTTTTTGTTGGCTTATTTTAACAAAAACTTTATTCAAAACTGCAATGAAGTTTTATTAATATTAGAATTACTTCAAATTTTGAATATCTTAGATAATTATTGTGTTTAGTGACTTCATAAAAAGAAAATGACTGAAGTTCTTTTTGTCTGGCCATTGTAATATTTCATGAAAGTATTTTTCATGTTATAATATCTGGTATGCATATTATAGCTCTATGTACACATATATAACTATATCTCTATGTGCATATATTTTTCTGTCATTGTTTTTATTACTAAATGTGTTAAACTTAAAATGAAAATTAAAATAGGGATCCCTGGGTGGCGCAGGTTTAGCGCCTGTCTTTGGCCCAGGGTGCGATCCTGGAGACCCGGGATCAAATCCCACATCGAGCTCCCGGTGCATGGAGCCTGCTTCTCCCTCTGCCTGTGTCTCTGCCTCTCTGTCTCTCTCTCTCTCTCTGTGACTATCATAAATAAATAAAAATTAAAAAAATAAAGTATTAAAAAAAGAAAATTAAAATATAACTCTTTTAGCTTTGTATTTATTGCATTTTAATTATATCTCATGTGTCAGGGAGATGGTACTATTGCTGCTTCTTTTAATGTATGAAAAATATGACCAGAAAAATATTTGAGAAACACATGAGAGTCGGTAGTACTTTTCATATTTCATAATGAAAAAAGAAATATTTCTTTCTTTAATTCCGTATCATCAGGCAGGATTACTGTCTTGATTTTTATCAAGTTTTATGAAAGTTCACAGGTGTGAAAGTCATACTCTTCTATAATTTAATCTATCATAGTTCCCAGACAAGCTGAAAATGAGAAGAGTAGTTGTAAGTTAAATTTAGACGACTAATTTTTTTGTAAATTTAAGTTAGAAATTTAATTGATAAGAATGATAGTGAGGTATTTTAGAAGCCCTACATTGTGGAAGTGTAAGATACAGATAAAACGAAACATATATGTGAAGACTAATGTCAGGAATGATAAAACAAGAAAGCATAGGAAGTAAGAGAGAAAGTTTGGAGAAGATCAAAACAAAGTTAAAATTGTAATACTTAGACCCTGATATATAGTCTTAACAGGAGTCTAATTTAATGCTGAGTGATTCTGAACTATTGAATTAAACTGAGATAAAATTCTTTAAACCACATCATTCACCTTCTGAATATAATACAGTGAATTAGTGTCACCTTATACATTATTCTTTGCTCTCAGCCAACAGTAAAATTCTTCACCAGCACTGCTTCAATATACCTTTTACAAATATCTCTGCAACTCAAAAAAAAAATATCTCTGCAACTCTTTCATATTCCTTTGCCTAGCCTTGGCACTAATACTTCTGATAAACTTCATTTCTGCCCTATTGTAATAACAGTAGGTGTAGAGCTTATTTTAATGTCAGTTTTGGGAAAGATATGCATAAAGCATAAATTTTTCTTATACTCACATTGAATTTCAAGCCTTAAAAAATCTTGCTTGTCCTATGAATGAAAATGTTGAATAGAAAAAGTAGTTTTTTTCTTTCCATTTATTTCAATTCTAAACAATTAATTGGTTATTTTAGTAAAACTATAATTTTCCATTACCCAATTAACTTTTCCCTCTATTCATGCAATAAAAAAAAAGTCAACACATTCACAATTCA